>NC_088415.1:85202250-85502250 GCF_034236695.1 Oncorhynchus nerka
TCCATAAATGGCTACTGCGTTGGACCTGAAACCGTTCCTGAGAGTATTCCTTGGGCCAAATTATACCCAAGACGGTATATCTTCACACATACTGTAAGCCTAAGGCAGTGTTTCCAACAGTCCTCCAGGACCGCCAACAGCACACAATTTTGTTGTAGCCCTGGACAGTTTTGATGTTAGTTGACAAGTGTAATCAGGTTTTCTTGTCTGCCTTAGGCCTACAGTATGTGTGAAGATATACCGTCTTGGGCATAATTTAAAAGAAGGGAAGTGTGGTTTAGATGCACAAGGTGTGTCTCTCTCCAGAATGCACTCTCTCCTGCCAATTTGTGTGTATTAATTTCATAACTTCATTGTGTAAATTGTTTGCCCTCTGATAGTTAGCATCTATCAATTCCCCATTACATACAATATATCACCAGTAGTACATTTACCATTAATCCCAATAATTTGTTTAGTTACGGTCATTTCTGATAATGCATTCAATATATTCTTATTACAGTCATTACAGAGTGAACACGTTGTTTTCAGAGCTCACAACCTTTGCTACACTTGTGAGAAACAAGTTATGTGTTTCTGTGCCTGATAAGCAGGATTTTCAACTTGCAGTTTTTTGTCAATGATATGTCTGTACTATGTCTCTCTCCGTCAGAACACAGCGCAAAAAAAACTTCCACACATCCTGTTCTTCTGACGAGATAGAAAGTCTGCTAACCCGACCGTTTTGAGGCTTCTGACTGTCACATGACCCAGTTAAATGAGTAGAAACTGGTTACTAATACACAGTGTTGTCTAAACAAGGAAATTATGACGATTTGTCATGATGTGTGTTTTTTTTTTTTGTCTCACTACCTCAATCCACAGCCAAACACATCTGAAACAGAGAACTGGTACAGGAAGCGACAAACTGCCACATAAAGTTAGATTCTCTCCCGCCAAAACCTTCTCATGGTAACACTTGACCTAAACTAAAGCATCCTGGTGTAATGCTTTATAAGTTGTTATTAGCATGTAGGAGACTTTATGATGTCTTATAAAAAAGGCTTGTAATATGTTCTATCTTTCTATGCATTAACTGTTAAACTATCTGGCTGTTATTTGGTTCAGATGCATAATGCATAATTTACCCAAATGCTTGAAGTAAAAAGTGACCTTTTCAGTAAAATGTGTGAAGCTTCTTCAACAAAACGGGTCTTTAATAAACCTTAGAATGTTCTATGTAAATTATCAGTGTTTTGAAGGATTGAAGCAGTAATTGTTGTGTGTATGTGAATGTATGTGTTTTTATTGAATTTATATTCAGTAATATCCTAATTTAGCAAACAAATACATTCATTACATTGGAAATCTTTATTATTATTATTATTTTTACATATATACAGTGCAACAAGAACATGTTTACATTGTCATTCCTTCACATATTAATTCTCCAACATGTTATAATGTTTTTCAGCTTACATGCATCATGGCGTGGTGTCAGAGTAAAAACATATCCTATTCTAAACTTGTATTGGTTTTAAAAGACACACTTAGTAGATAATCCTATCTAATGTCTCATCAAATAACTCCACTGATCAACTGCAGATACCTGCTCATGCAGTTGCTGCTCTGGCTGTTAACATGCTACATAATATGCATCCTTGAAAACATCCCCCAAGACACAGAAAGTCCCTAACTATCACATACTCTGCAAGGTAATCCCCCAGCACCCCATCTCTGTCATATCAATACAATCTATTTCTATGTTCTATGTAATCCTTTTCTATGTATCATATGTTTCATTTACATTTTTATTAATTTAGCTGACTCTCTTATCCAGAGCGACTCACAGGAGCAATTAGGGTTAAGCACCTTGCTTAAGGGCACATCACCTAGTCAACTCAGGGATTCAAACCAGCGACTTTTCAGTTACTGGCGCAATGCTCTTAACCACTAGCTGCTGCTGCCCCTGTTGTGTTTATCTTTCAAGTGGAAGCACATAGACTACTAGACACAAATGTCAACAAGGATTCAAAGTCACTTCTGTACGTTCTGTTTCCCTTTGGCCTCTTATCTCTGTACCCAGTAGAATTCACATTTGGAAACATCTTCTTAGGAATCCCATTTGCAAACCATTCTTGGCTGTCTAACATTGCAGTCCATTGTTGGAAGCCTCGGTCCAGTTTCTACCATTGGTATTCATTTACACCTTAATGTAGTCTGATGCAGAGTCCAGTAAGGTCCTGTAGATGTTGGATCTGAGGAACCTGGGGTAGGAGTCTTTCTCCATCAATCTGTACACAATCCTTTGGGCCTCGTCGAAGCAAACTGTGGTGGGCGTCTTCACATTCCGCCTGATGAGATCTCTGGTCTTGTGGTCAATGTTGATCTGGCGAGAGAGAGAGTAAACTGATGAGACTTGGTGGATACAAGCAGATGTGTCCATATATAGTAAATAGTAAATATAGTATAGTAAATACATACATGATCAAAGATCTACATGTTTTTCGTAAAGTATTATAAACTGGGTGGTTTGAGCTCTGAATGCTGATTGGCTGAAAGCCATGATATATCAGACCTTATACCACAGGTATGACAAAACATTTATTTTTACTGTTCTAATTAAGTTTGTTACCAGTTTATAATAGCAATAAGGCACCTTGGGGGTTTGTGGTATATGGCCAATATACCACAGTTAAGGGCAGTAATCCAGGCACTCCACGTTGAATCGTGTGTAAAAACAGCCCTCTGACTACAACATACCTCTTTTGGAGCCTCGGCTTCAATATATGTCTTGTAGATTTTCTTGGCCCTGGGGGACAGCCTGAAGGACGACTTGATCTTCTTGTAGTCTTGACAGATCAGCCAGAACTCAATGTTCTCGTCACTGAACTCCGACTTCAGGAAGGCTTGAAATGTTGTCATGCCATCTAAAGAGGGGGGGGCACACACACACACACACACAGACAGACTTAGCTAGGCTGAACAACCTGCAAACCTATGAAAATGGACATATGACGATTATATCATCAACCTCCTGTTGTATGTTTAAATGTTGTTTTGAAGTACATGAAATGCTTACATTTCGATGCGAGAAGTCTCTCCAAAGACTGGGACCACAGGATAATTTCCTCAGGGCTAAGTCTGTAAAAGTGGAGGACATTTAGTTTCAGATCAAAACCCTGGATGGAGATGTGGTTCCTGGATGTGTCCAGACAGAGTCTACCGTATTTACCGTTCAGTGTTGGGGGATTGGGAAGGTCTGCGCTGTAGTCGGGATTTCAAGTCGCTTCCTCTGAAACATGAAGTAAATAGGTGAATACACTGTAAAACACAAGAATACACACAAAAAAGTGCACATGCACAATAAACCCAAAAGATATCTGGTTCCTAAGTGCAAAGGAAACCAGCAACATCATTCAATGTTTTTTTTTTACAACAATTAAATGTGCACAAGTGCCGAAGGACCAATAAACCAACTTTGAATGTAAAATGTATCAACAATACTGCAAAAACTCACCTGGTCTGATTTCTCCTCTTGTCGTCCATGTCCATGCTGTGTGAATGCAGTTCCCTTGATGGTGACGTGACTGAGATAGGCATGTTTAGGGGAACAATAGTTGGGTTCTGTGCATGTAGCACTCAGTGTTGTGGTTCTCTGTTAGTTGTCAAAGTGTATCTATTTTGACAGTCTCATCAACACCCCTCTTTATACAGAATATGGCTGCTGTGAGCGTCATGCGTTTCGTTCGTTACAAACCGCAAAAATAGAGGAAGTAAGGTATGACGCTCGTTTGTTCAAACCAGCTCAATGCAGTTGCTTGTCTGCACGTTCAGAAACCTGCACAGGTCATTGCCTGTCGAGAATAAGGCCAGGAGATGCAAATATGACTGGAAATTTAAACAACAGATAAGCAGATATTTACCTTTACTCTGCTAGTTGGCATAGGTATAAAAATAAAAATCCAATTGTTAAAGTTTTCAAACATTTGTCAGGTGGAAGTTGTACTTTCATAAGAAAGCCTTTTGATTTCAGGTCCCATGATTCTGGAACTTCTGTTTCCACCATTCTAAATGTGACTCTATATCAATTTTTTTTTTAAATACAGTTTACCCTCAGTTAGTTAACACATTTACAAGCATTTTTGGGGTGTGCGTCAATGCCTGCTTTTTTTTTTACTAGACTTTCTACCAACATAAACTTTTGCCTTTTGAAGAGTATAACCTTTTGTATGAGACAGTACAGTACAATATTTTGGTGTAGGTGTCAGTAGAGTTGGTATCATAACACCTGGATGGATTATTTCCTCATTAATCATCTCATCTGGAGTTTTTGGCAGACGTTATTGGTCCTATGTTGCTCAGATGGTAGAGCTTGGCGCTTGCAACGGCAGGATAAGTGGGTTAGATTCCCGGGACCACCCATATGTAAAATGTATGCATGCATGACTGTAAGCATCTGCTAAATGGCATATATTACAAATGAAATAGGGTACAAGCAGTAGGGAAAATACAGTAGCTCAAAGATTTGCCTGGATTCATCACTGTAAACCCCCACTGCCCATCTTTTAGTCTCCCAGTAGTGGCCTCTGACATTTCCTTTTCTGTCACAGAGAACCAATCATATACCGTATGTTATATACACAGATACATTGGGGCCGGATCACAATAGTAATTTATTTTTTATTTTTTTAAAGTTAGTCTTGACTATAGGTTTAGACATCATGCTGTCAAAGACACTTAAAGTGGTTCTCCACAGCTTTAAAAAATATAGATATTTTAGCCAGTAGTTTTGAAAGGGGTCCCCGAAAGTTGTGAACAATTGTGTACTATATCATCCATTTCCTAAGACATGTTACGTCCTGTAAATTTGTACGATATGTTCCACATTTGTAAGTGCTTAATATCCCAGACTGCATCTTCAAGTTAAAAAGAAAGGCAGATCTTTAGCATATGACAACTGAGCTGACAAAACCAGTAGTCAGTGTTGCTTTTACATCAGTGATGCTAACAGTTAGTGCCACTGGGAAGAATCAGTCAGGATAACTGTGTGATGGTCACATGGTAGCAGAGAACATAATGCTTCAGATACAGTCCTCAGGAATACATGACCGTTTCATGCTGTGTCCTGTTCTGTATGATGTGTCATGTAAAGATTGTAGATCAACATAAAACAAATGATATTCAAATAGTATATTGACCACAGCAATGCAGGTTCAATTCAGCAGTTTTTCTCATCACTTTGAAGCATTCCTGTCAGCTTTGTATCCGTTAATCTCTCTCCTGTCTCTCTCTCTCTCTCTGTGTGCATCTGAGTGTTTGTGTGCACGCCTTGTAGATTTGTACTGTACAGTAGGTCTACCACCATCAGAGGTAAATAAGAGCAGAGAAAACCCAGAGGAAGTTGTGGTGTTCACAACTTAACCCCACCCTGCCATGTAGTTTACATAGCACCTCTGAAAATAACCTGAACATTCAAAAACCAAACAGAACAAAACGTCCCACTTTCGGTTGGCAGATCACATGTGACTGACCAAACCACCTACTTCCTCTGTCCTACGCAGCCAACTGAAATGTGTAATGTCACATGAGGACCTGAAAATAAATAAATAAAATATCCCATAAATTAAATATATGGGAGGCAGTGTATTCGACATGAGCTATAGTCAGTCCACTGACATAGAACAATCCTATGTTCCACTGACATAGAACAATCCTATGTTCCACTGACATAGAACAATCCTATGTTCCACTGACATAGAACAATCCTATGTTCCACTGACATAGAACAATCCTATGTTCCACTGACATAGAACAATCCTATGTTCCACTGACATAGAACAATCCTATGTTCCACTGACATAGGATTGTTCTATGTTCCACTGACATAGGATTGTTCTATGTTCCACTGACATAGGATTGTTCTATGTTCCACTGACATAGGATTGTTCTATGTTCCACTGACATAGAACAATCCTATGTTCCACTGACATAGGATTGTTCTATGTTCCACTGACATAGGATTGTTCTATGTTCCACTGACATAGGATTGTTCTATGTTCCACTGACATAGGATTGTTCTATGTTCCACTGACATAGGATTGTTCTATGTTCCACTGACATAGAATTGTTCTATGTTCCACTGACATAGGATTGTTCTAAGTTCCACTGACATAGGATTGTTCTATGTTCCACTGACATAGGATTGTTCTATGTTCCACTGACATAGGATTGTTCTATGTTCCACTGACATAGGATTGTTCTATGTTCCACTGACATAGGATTGTTCTATGTTCCACTGACATAGGATTGTTCTATGTTCCACTGACATAGGATTGTTCTATGTTCCACTGACATAGGATTGTTCTAAGTTCCACTGACATAGGATTGTTCTATGTTCCACTGACATAGGATTGTTCTATGTTCCACTGACATAGGATTGTTCTATGTTCCACTGACATAGGATTGTTCTATGTTCCACTGACATAGGATTGTTCTAAGTTCCACTGACATAGGATTGTTCTATGTTCCACTGACATAGGATTGTTCTATGTTCCACTGACATAGGATTGTTCTATGTTCCACTGACATAGGATTGTTCTATGTTCCACTGACATAGGATTGTTCTATGTTCCACTGACATAGGATTGTTCTATGTTCCACTGACATAGGATTGTTCTAAGTTCCACTGACATAGGATTGTTCTATGTTCCACTGACATAGGATTGTTCTATGTTCCACTGACATAGGATTGTTCTATGTTCCACTGACATAGGATTGTTCTATGTTCCACTGACATAGGATTGTTCTAAGTTCCACTGACATAGGATTGTTCTATGTTCCACTGACATAGGATTGTTATATGTTCCACTGACATAGGATTGTTCTATGTTCCACTGACATAGGATTGTTCTATGTTCATAGAACACTGACATAGGATTGTTCTATGTTCCACTGACATAGGATTGTTCTAAGTTCCACTGACATAGGATTGTTCTATGTTCCACTGACATAGGATTGTTCTATGTTCCACTGACATAGGATTGTTCTATGTTCCACTGACATAGGATTGTTCTATGTTCCACTGACATAGGATTGTTCTAAGTTCCACTGACATAGGATTGTTCTATGTTCCAATGACATAGGATTGTTCTATGTTCCAATGACATAGGATTGTTCTATGTTCCACTGACATAGGATTGTTCTATGTTCCAATGACATAGGATTGTTCTATGTTCCAATGACATAGGATTGTTCTATGTTCCAATGACATAGGATTGTTCTATGTTCCACTGACATAGGATTGTTCTATGTTCCAATGACATAGGATGGTTCTATGTTCCAATGACATAGGATTGTTCTATGTTCCAATGACATAGGATTGTTCTATGTTCCAATGACATAGGATTGTTCTATGTTCCAATGACATAGGATTGTTCTATGTTCCACTGACATAGGATTGTTCTATGTTCCACTGACATAGGATTGTTCTATGTTCCACTGACATAGGATTGTTCTATGTTCCACTGACATAGGATTGTTCTATGTTCCACTGACATAGAACAATCCTAAGTTCCAATGACATAGGATTGTTCTATGTTCCACTGACATAGGATTGTTCTATGTTCCACTGACATAGAACAATCCTAAGTTCCAATGACATAGGATTGTTCTATGTTCCACTGACATAGAACAATCCTATGTTCCAATGACATAGGATTGTTCTATGTTCCACTGACATAGGAATGTTCTAAGTTCCACTGACATAGGATTGTTCTATGTTCCACTGACATAGGATTGTTCTATGTTCCACTGACATAGGATTGTTCTAAGTTCCACTGACATAGGATTGTTCTATGTTCCACTGACATAGGATTGTTCTATGTTCCACTGACATAGGATTGTTCTATGTTCCACTGACATAGGATTGTTCTAAGTTCCACTGACATAGGATTGTTCTATGTTCCACTGACATAGGATTGTTCTATGTTCCACTGACATAGGATTGTTCTATGTTCCACTGACATAGGATTGTTCTATGTTCCACTGACATAGGATTGTTCTATGTTCCAATGACATAGGATTGTTCTATGTTCCAATGACATAGGATTGTTCTATGTTCCACTGACATAGGATTGTTCTATGTTCCACTGACATAGGATTGTTCTATGTTCCAATGACATAGGATTGTTCTATGTTCCAATGACATAGGATTGTTCTATGTTCCAATGACATAGGATTGTTCTATGTTCCACTGACATAGGATTGTTCTATGTTCCACTGACATAGGATTGTTCTATGTTCCACTGACATAGGATTGTTCTATGTTCCACTGACATAGGATTGTTCTATGTTCCACTGACATAGGATTGTTCTATGTTCCACTGACATAGATTGTTCCTAAGTTCCAATGACATAGGATTGTTCTATGTTCCACTGACATAGGATTGTTCTATGTTCCACTGACATAGAACAATCCTAAGTTCCAATGACATAGGATTGTTCTATGTTCCACTGACATAGGATTGTTCTATGTTCCACTGACATAGAACAATCCTATGTTCCAATGACATAGGATTGTTCTATGTTCCACTGACATAGGATTGTTCTATGTTCCACTGACATAGAACAATCCTAAGTTCCAATGACATAGGATTGTTCTATGTTCCACTGACATAGGATTGTTCTATGTTCCACTGACATAGGATTGTTCTAAGTTCCACTGACATAGAACAATCCTAAGTTCCAATGACATAGGATTGTTCTATGTTCCACTGACATAGGATTGTTCTATGTTCCACTGACATAGAACAATCCTAAGTTCCAATGACATAGGATTGTTCTATGTTCCACTGACATAGGATTGTTCTATGTTCCACTGACATAGAACAATCCTAAGTTCCAATGACATAGGATTGTTCTATGTTCCACTGACATAGGATTGTTCTATGTTCCACTGACATAGGATTGTTCTAAGTTCCACTGACATAGAACAATCCTATGTTCCAATGACATAGGATTGTTCTAAGTTCCACTGACATAGGATTGTTCTATGTTCCACTGACATAGGATTGTTCTATGTTCCAATGACATAGAATTGTTCTAAGTTCCAATGACATAGGATTGTTCTAAGTTCCAATGACATAGGATTGTTCTATGTTCCACTGACATAGGATTGTTCTATGTTCCACTGACATAGAATTGTTCTATGTTCCAATGACATAGGATTGTTCTATGTTCCACTGACATAGAATTGTTCTATGTTCCAATGACATAGGATTGTTCTATGTTCCACTGACATAGAATTGTTCTATGTTCCAATGACATAGGATTGTTCTATGTTCCACTGACATAGGATTGTTCTATGTTCCACTGACATAGGATTGGCATATTGACATATTAGGTACTGTGCGTTATTTTGAAACCTAACGGACTACTGAATGCACTGTGATAGTATTGTATACCTCCTAACATACCTGCTAACTGCAGCCCACACAGAGCATTCAGATTGGATTATTTACAATTTTGTACATGATAACATATTTTGTAAGTCGCTCTGGATAAGAGCGTCTGCTAAATGACTTAAATGTAAATGTAAATGTAAATATTTTATATATTTTTTTACATTTAAATGTAACCTTTATTTTAACTAGACAAGTCAGTTAAGAACAAATTCTTATTTACAACAACGGCCTACCCCGGTCAAACCCTAACCCAGACAAGGCTGGGCCAATTGTGCGTCGCCCTATGGGATACAGACCCCCCATATTATATATAACTAGAAAAGGACATTTCATGAAGAAAATGTGTGTGCTATTTTCAGCTATTTTTAGAGGCCAGTATAGAATTCAAGCCCGACAGACATTGGAGACTTTCTATGAAACCACGTGTATTCTGGGAAACATGTACTGTATACCTAGGCTCACTTTGCATGCCCTCACCATGGTTACGTAAAGTATGCAAAGGGCCTCTATCAGGCCATCGCACAGCAATGCACCTTTGACCCCAGTACGCACATTAAACTCACTTTTCAGAGCATCTAAACACTGTGGTTTAAAGCTTTATTTGATCACTCTTGAAAATCTGAAAAAGGTATTCTCGTTGTACTGTCCTTCAATGATGAGAAAGTTCCTCCAAAAATGTCCACACGTTGTCTGTAACATAATATGGTGGTGGTTCATAACGGTCGATCTGAAACTTGTGCAGCGTCTGTTTTCTGTGCTAAATGTACACACCATTCACTGTAGGAGGAAGTTTCTCCTCATCTTCTGGTGCAGGGACAGTTTCATTTGATTAAGTTAAAGCCTCCATACTACAATAACGTCAGTTAATTTGAGAGCTTTGCTGCCATCTGGAGTTGGAAAACTCCACGCACTTCAGGGACCATATCCCTCCAAAACCCTTCTAACCATTAAAAAAATATGTAATTGTAATTTTAATTGAACCTTTATTTAACTAGGCAAGTCAGTTAAGAACAAAATCTTATTTATAATTACGGCCTACACCGGCCAAACCCGGATGACACTGGGCCAATTGTGCGCCGCCCTATGGGACTCCCATCACGGCCGGTTGTGATACAGCCCTATGGGACTCCCATCACGGCAGGTTGTGATACAGCCCTATGGGACTCCCATCACGGCAGGTTGTGATACAGCCCTATGGGACTCCCAATCACGGCAGGTTGTGATACAGCCCTATGGGACTCCCATCACGGCCGGTTGTGATACAGCCCTATGGGACTCCCCTCACGGCCGGTTGTGATACAGCCCTATGGGACTCCCATCACGGCAGGTTGTGATACAGCCCTATGGGACTCCCATCACGGCCGGTTGTGATACAGCCCTATGGGACTCCCATCACGGCCGGTTGTGATACAGCCCTATGGGACTCCCATCACGGCCGGTTGTGATACAGCCCTATGGGACTCCCATCACGGCCGGTTGTGATACAGCCCTATGGGACTCCCATCACGGCCGGTTGTGATACAGCCCTATGGGACTCCCATCACGGCAGGTTGTGATACAGCCCTATGGGACTCCCATCACGGCCGGTTGTGATACAGCCCTATGGGACTCCCATCACGGCCGGTTGTGATACAGCCCTATGGGACTCCCATCACGGCCGGTTGTGATATCAGCCCTGATGGGACTCCCATCACGGCAGGTTGTGATACAGCCCTATGGGACTCCCATCACGGCAGGTTGTGATGGGACAGCCCTATGGGACTCCCATCACGGCCGGTTGTGATACAGCCCTATGGGACTCCCATCACGGCAGGTTGTGATACAGCCCTATGGGACTCCCATCACGGCCGGTTGTGATACAGCCCTATGGGACTCCCATCACGGCAGGTTGTGATACAGCCCTATGGGACTCCCATCACGGCCGGTTGTGATACAGCCCTATGGGACTCCCATCACGGCCGGTTGTGATACAGCCCTATGGGACTCCCATCACGGCAGGTTGTGATACAGCCCTATGGGACTCCCATCACGGCCGGTTGTGATACAGCCCTATGGGACTCCCATCACGGCAGGTTGTGATACAGCCCTATGGGACTCCCATCACGGCAGGTTGTGATACAGCCCTATGGGACTCCCATCACGGCCGGTTGTGATACAGCCCTATGGGACTCCCATCACGGCCGGTTGTGATACAGCCCTATGGGACTCCCATCACGGCCGGTTGTGATACAGCCCTATGGGACTCCCATCACGATACAGCCTATGCCGGTTGTGCGCCGCCCATGGGACTCCCATCACAGGTTGTGATACAGCCCTATGGGACTCCCATCACGGCAGGTTGTGATACAGCCCTATGGGACTCCCATCACGGCCGGTTGTGATACAGCCCTATGGGACTCCCATCACGGCCGGTTGTGATACAGCCTGGTTCTTGAAGTG
Organism: Oncorhynchus nerka; assembly: GCF_034236695.1. Taxonomy (NCBI): domain Eukaryota; kingdom Metazoa; phylum Chordata; class Actinopteri; order Salmoniformes; family Salmonidae; genus Oncorhynchus; species Oncorhynchus nerka. The sequence continues at coordinate 85,214,133 of NC_088415.1, forward strand.
TGTCGACTTGCTCACGCCCCCCTCATGGATTTTGAAGTATTGGATTGATGCCAGCTCGGGCAAGAGGGAGTTTGCATCATATTTCTTATTTCCATTCATATTTATCCACGATGGGGAGTGAATGTGTGCTCTCTCCAGGGAGAAGGGAAGTTAATCGGACCACAAATCATGGTCAATCAAAACAATTGGGATGTTTTGCATCAAATTCAAAATGATAGCGATACATTGTGAAAGAAAAGGCCTTCTCTTTGTCTCCCTGGTTGACTGGGAACTTTAAAGGCCTGAATATCACTTTGTATTGCAGTAGTCAGTACACCTATTGCACCTATCTCTCCACACAGAAGGACAGGAGTTTGGAAACTCATTTGCATAGTTTATTTTATTTTGAATATGATGCTTGATTCATTCAGATAATTTTGAGACAGTTTCAATTTGAGACAGTATCTGATTACATAAAATTACAAAAGTGATAATACTATTGATACAAATTAAGAGCTTATTTTGTCATTTAATTTATGGTCAAAAGGGGTAACTTTTAGTCTCTAACAGCAACTTTAGTCTCTAACAGTGAAATACAACAACATTTCACACATTATAATATATACAGTAATTCCTCTTCTATTTTAAGTGAGAATGAAATCAACCCATGAAATGTAGTCACAAGTTTAAGAAAAGCTATCTCTGATATCAGCCTATAGCCGTGGTATATTGGCCATATACCACAAACCCCTGAGGTGCCTTATTGCTGTTATAAACTGGTTACCAACGTAATTATAGCAGTAAAAATAAATGTTTTGTCATACCCGTGCTATACGGTCTGATATACCACAGCTGTCAGACAATCAGCATTCAGGGCTGGAACCAACCATGTTTTAGAGTAGTGTTTCTCAACCTCTGGACCAGTTAGATGATTTCTGGTTAGATGGTTAGCTGACAGCCATTTAGTCTGTTCTCAAGTGCTAGTTTTAATGGGGCAATCTGCAGTTGCGAAATCAATTTTTGGGGGTATAGATTAATGATATGTACCCATTGAGTCTTGACAAATATACCTCACGAGTATAGTTCAACTGCCAAAACCCACCAGAACCCCAAATATTATCTTATTTTACTCCAATGTTGTAAACGTTGTTACATTTCTTCAGGCCCATTCCTCAGCTTTTTACCAAAACAGAGGAGAGGTTTCCCACTTTGTTATTTCAATTAAGGATTGCCACACATTAAAGGGATAGTTCACTATTTTGCATCACTATGATACAATACATTTCCACTTGCATTGCTACATGTAGCCTTTTCCTGCAGTCAATGACCAAAAGTTCCGTCTTTGGCCTCATGGGTGGAATGTTATTTATATATTTAATAATTTCATCATTAATAAAGATGATTAAAAAAGCCCAACAAAAATCTGGTATTTCAGTTTTGTTATATTTCAGTCTTCTGTGATGTATATCAAGTGTAATATTGGGATGCAAACTCAAAACTGAATACATTTCAACTCTATATCTGACATGGTTCACGTTTCTTCTTTTTTGTAAGCCCATAACCATGTGTGTGAGGTGTATACTTTTGTTTCAAAGTAGATTTGTTTAAGACCACCAAGAATCACTCCGTGTGACCCTGATTTAGCCCACTGCCGTAAAAGGTAAAAAAATTCTAGCCAGGATATTCTGGACATCGCTAAACTACATCCCAGGTAACAAAACCCTAGGTCAATTGAAAATAAGATAACACCTCCAAAAAGTGAATTACCCCTTTAATCTAAGTGGTCCTCCATGGATGGAGGGACTATATATATATCTTGCCAATCTGTGGTACATAAAAGGTTGAGAAACACTTTTAGAGTGTTTGTCGTTTGAGAGTCACCTTGCTCCCCTCAGCATATCCTGGTAGACGTCTGACTTGAGGAATCGTGGGTAACAATCCCTGGCCATCAGACTGTAGATCAACTTCTGTGCCGTGTCGAAAGAGGTCAGGCTCGGCTGAGAGATGTTCTTGGTGATATTTTCTCTGGTCCCACAATCAATATTGATCTTTAAACAAGACACAATGTACAGTAATATGCATTTCTTTGGTCTTTCTTTTTTCATTATATTGATTTCTAGATTTATCTAGATCTTATGTCTACTGACTACACAGCTCAGACCGATTAAATATCTCTGTAATAAATCTCTGCATATGCGCAATGACAAGCATTACCAGGTGTAGATCCAACCAGGTCCTTTAAGGAATTTGTTAATTTTCAGAGAAGTTTGTTATATCAAATAGTGTTGAAATGTGGAGTTTTATACTGTTTCACCAGATTGTGATAACATATGTGTCAAGCATGTCAGAGTAGGAGTGCTGATCTAGGATCAGTTATCTCATGGCCCATTTCATCTTATTCATTATGATCTAAAAGGATAAACTGATCCTCGTTCAGAATCAGCCCTGTGTAGGTTACTTTCTAAATGTAATCTGTTACAGTTACTAGTTACCTGTCCAAAATTGTAATCAGTAATACCACTTTTGTATTACCCAAAACTCAGTAACGTAATAATATTATTTTCAGTTACTTTTGGATTACTTTCCCCTTAAGAGGCATTAGAGGAAGACATAAATGATCAATCAAAAGCATTTGGTGTGTCATCTCTGACTTGTGGTCAGACTCGCTCAGGTGGAACAAACTTAAACTTGCATCTGTTTTCAACACTGAATTGAATGTCATTGAGAAAACGGAAATGTGTCATAATGTATATTTTTTCTTTGCAACATCCTTCCTGAATTTAAAAGTAATCCAAGAAGTAATCATCTAGTTTTCCAAAAGTATCTGTAATCTGATTACAATATTTTTGCAGGTCACATGACTGATTACAGTTACAGTTTCTTTGTAATCAGATTACATGTAACGAATTACATGTAATCAGTTCCTCCCCAATCCTGTTCAGCACCATGATACATAGTCCCAGATGGTTACTTACCTGTCTCGGTGCTTCACATTCTACAAACTCTGAGTAGATCCTGTTTGCAGATGAGATCATCTCTGGAAGAGACGTGATGTTCTTGTACTCCTCACAGGCCAGCCAAAACAGAATATTCTCCTCACTATACTCTGATTTAAGGAATTCTCGGAAAGCCGCCTGCCCGGCTGGAAATAGGGAGGAATATGAAAAGGAAAAATGTAAGATTGATTGGAAATAGGAATTTCTCATTGTTTGTCATTGTTATAAAGTATATGAACATGAGTTCTGATAAAGTCAGTAATACTAACTTGATACATTTTAGTTACTGGCAGTAATACTAACTTGATACATATAGTTACTGGTAACAGACAATAATAATTTCCTATATCCGATATCCTCCGTAACTCGTTTAGCAGGCTTGGTGATGCCTTTCAGACAGGCAATATAGTAAAAAGATATAACTTCGTCCTCACGTTTACAACCCAGGAGTTTGTCCACAGACTCTCCCCAAGTCTCAGCCTCTTCAAGCGGGTCCTTGGGAAAGCAACAAAATCTACCCTTGAAAAGAGTGTTGAGATCCATCACTAGCGCAGTAATCAGTGGTTCTCAAAACACAATATCAAATCTACCTCACACCTGGAGAGAAAATAGATTAATATCGTTTTCATCAATTCGTTTCTTTTTTTTGTCCAGTCAACAGAGCATCAAAAATTCAAATGACCTGTTATCCAATACATTATATATTTATATCGATTTAAATCCCAAAATGGACATACGACACTTCACATTTCTGTAGCAAGTTGTAATTTACGTTGAAAAATGGAGTTATTAATTTACAGAATCAGACATAAAGAAACTCACTTTATTGCCATGGCTGCGTTGTCTGTCTGGGAGAGAGAAAATAGTTCCTGCCAGTGTGAAGCTGAGATTGGGATTGTTTTGAGGTGAAGGAGTTAAGTTGCATGGACTGATCTAAACAAGGCTCCCCTTGGAACACATGAAAATCAGTATGCAAAGGTGATGTTTGGAGAGAGGGTATATATATAAATATTTGGTGAGAGAGTATACACCTGTGATTCAAGGAGTGGCCCTCATGCCTTCTGTTATATCCTGTCCACCTCAATATCATTTATAGATATGAGGATGAAAGGCAGAGTACATAATCCTAATACAACCCTAATGTCAAAAGAGTGTACAATGAACCGTTTCACCACATTATTTCTCTGTGGATAAATACTGCACAGTAAAACAACGTGCTACCAAAATCTCTTTTAGATAGTCATCCATAGGCAGTTAAAACAAGATTCATAAAATAAATATACATGGCTATGTATTATTACAGAAGAATAGTCAGCCAGTGCAGGGTTCCCCAATACATATATTTTATTTCTCCTTTATTTCACCTTTATTTCACCTTTATTTAACCAGGTAGGCTAGTTGAGAACAAGTTGTCATTTCCAACTGCGACCTGTCTGATGAAGCCAGTCGACGGGAGCCTGGCTGTAAACGAATAGAGCATAAAGGGAAATGCCCTGCGTCCTGTGTATTACACTGGATTTGCATATCCGTTGTGGACTATCACATTCATCTCAAGGACACATGGACAACAATATGGTATGCTATGCACTGGGCTGCACTCTGTGCATACTGCATATGATATATGTCTGCCAAATCTAACTCTACAATACAACTAGGCTTCATTGGCTTTTGTGCGAATCAGAGCATGTACATTGGAGTTACTAGATGATTTGTGTGCTTTTGAGTGGTGCTAAGTATTTAACATCTGGTGGAGATGCAGGGTCAAAGGTCATCAACAGTTGCAATCAGTGCAAGGTATACCCTTTCTGCCTATAGGAAACCCAACCCCATGTGTGTCAGACACGTGATGTATTGTCTAATGAAGATAAACGATGGTGTGTCATGGTATATGAAGGCAGTCTTCATGGTGTACGAGGACAGTGCTGCCTGTGTCGCTCACCTATCCTGACCCCCATATTGTCATCCAACCCCAGACCTAATGTGCTTCCAAAACAAAACCAGGAATGTAAATCTCACCAGGTGATGGAAAACACCACAGCGATCCCGATTTGCATCCGTGTGGACAAACCAAGACTAGGACATTTGATTTTCAAAAGAGGTGCCTGTCTCGCACAGTGCTTAGAAGTGTGCACTTCAGACTCTGAGACAATGTTTATTGCTGATTTGTTTGTTATTTATTTAGGTGGGTAGATACTATGCCTCCTAACAATACATAGCTGGTTAATTCTGTGGTTGTTATGTATTTAGGTGGGTAGATACTATGCCTCCTAACAATACATAGCTGGATGTTTCTCATTGAAGTTAACCCAGAATAGTTGGCTTTGAAAGCATCCCACACAAAAACAGAAATAGCTTCCATGTAGATATGACATTGTGAAATGTTTATTATACCAATAATGTACAGGTGTTACACTTATACTAGTGTCTTCCTCTTCCAACAACATATAACCTTTTTTTTTTTTTTTTTTTTTGACCTTTATTTAACCAGGCAAGTCAGTTAAGAACAAATTCTTATTTTCAATGACGGCCTAGGAACAGTGGGTTAACTGCCTGTTCAGGGGCAGAACGACAGATTTGTACCTTGTCAGCTCGGGGGTTTGAACTTGCAACCTTCCAGTTACTAGTCCAACGCTCTAACCACTAGGCTACCCAGCCGCCCGCTGCCATACCTAGCACCAGGAGTTTTCCCTAGTAAGCAGATCACACGGTCAGGTAAAACTCCAGGCCCTAATCATGAATCATAACAAGGGCCAAGAGTTTTTGCCCAAGAAATACTCCTGTCCCACACTGTGGTTAGGGAGCCTTCTCTACTAAGCCACAGTGAGGCGCTGTGTGTCCTTGTCGGCCCCTTCAGCAGCCTGCAAATAAACCACGTTTATTTTCCCAATGTGCTGCAACAATGCCTACCGGTCTGTCTGTGTGAAAGAAATATGAATGTCTATTTAAAAAAAGTAATGTAAAGGATTTGAATCCTACAGTGTCCGTCTTCATCCACTCCTGGCACTGTATGCCTCTCCACTATAAGTCAGTCATAGTGTCACAGTCCCGAGTGGCACAGCAGTCTAAAGCACTGCATCTCAGTCCAGGAGGTGTCACTACAGCCCCTGGTTTGAATCCAGGCTGTATCACAACCGGCCGTGATTGGGAGTCCCATAGGGCGGCACACAATTGGCCCAGCGTCGTCTGGGTTATGGTTTGGCCAGGGGTAGGCCGTCATTGTAAATAAGAATTTGTTCTTAACTGACTTGCCTTGTTAAATGAAATAAAAATAGGTTAGAATCAGTGAGGGTTAAGGAAACCTAGGCCATGGTTAGAATTCATGTATTAAATCAATGTTACTTGGATCTAAATATTTTATCATGTTTTTTTGTGTCTGAGGGGCATATGTATGCCTTAGGGATGTTACCTCGTTATTTCCTAAGGCAAGTCAAGTGTTGCGCTTATTGATTTCTCTATTCGGAGGATTCAACATTGTTGTGAACTGTCTAGGAATTTTAACTAATAATAGTCCTTGATTTTTTAATGTTCAGGCAATGCAGTTTTTTAAACAGACTGACCAAACTTCCTTGGTGAAGATGCCATGGAGTCGGTCCTGGACGTCATTTAACTCCTACAGGAAGGGAAACAAGTTAACCACTTTGCTGTGATGAATTTAACAACAGCACTGTTAAAGAGATTGAATGGAATCTTAAGTGCTTACAAATTCGCAACCTATTGTGCAAATTGGAATCATATTACCCGAATTGCAACAGATTTTTTATTATGTTTTTTTGCAGGACGTAACATATCATAGGAAATGGATGACGTAGTGCACACTTTTGACAAGAACCCTACATAGTGCACACTTTTGACCAGAACCCTACGTAGTGCACACTTTTGACCAGAACCCTACGTAAGTGCACACTTTTGACCAGAACCCTACGTAGTGCACACTGTTTACCAGAACCCTACGTAGTGCACACTTTTGACCAGAACCCTACGTAGTGCACACTTTTGACCAGAACCCTACGTAGTGCACACTTTTGACCAGAACCCCTACGTAGTGCACACTTTTGATCAGAACCCTGCGTAGTGCACACTTTTGACCAGAACCCTACATAGTGCACACTTTTGACCAGAACCCTACGTAGTGCACACTTTTGACCAGAACCCTACGTAGTGCACACTTTTGGGGGGGACCTGTTTTGGCTCATGAACGTTACTTTTAAAACTACTGGCTGAAACGATACTTTTATAACACATCTTTCACTACACATTTTATTTTATTCTATTCTATTCTTATTTTTTTCCACTATTTCAATGAATACAAGTCAGAGCATTATGCATTCCAACGCCCTTTACATGCATGCATAAAGATATTAATTTATGAGGCATTCTGGTCATGCTGGAATGACAGTAACTCAGCATGAGACGACTGTATTGCTCCAAAGGCTAAAGGAGACCCTGACATGTGTTAATGACAGAGAATAAGCCCACTAAACCCAGGGACTATGTGAATTATGCGTACGCTTCCTCCCACCGCATACACATTTGAAAGGGAAAGGTTGCGTGCCAAACGATACTCTGTTCCCTACAAAGTGCACTACTTTTGACCAGAACCCTACGTAGTGCACTATATATGAAATAGGGTGTGATTTGGAACGCTGCCATAGACTCAGTTGGATCACTGGCAAGCTTGGAATGATTACATATTTGTCTTTGGAAGGAATACTGTATGCATACCAATGACGTGAATAATTCCAATCCTAGAGTGGTTACTCACTTGCTTGGTGAGGTCTATAAATCTTCCAGTGATCTGGGATCCTTCCAGATCCTTCTATCAACCCTTCTGACTGTGTAATGCACTACCATTACGTTGGTCTCTTTTGACATGATTGAACTGTTTGTAAAATTTTTAAAAAATTTTAATTTTAATTTTTTAAATAATATGTTGTTTATTCCAATAATTACTCTCCAGACAATATATACAATTTACAACTAAAAGCCAACATAACATATTATTATAATAAATTATTGAATTAATACAAGCAGTGGCAAGACATTCAACGGTAAACAAGATGAATATTGCATATTAGTATTCTTACACAGTCTGTTCATGTTTGCTGTCTAGATGGGGAACATTTTAATTGATAGCTGTAAAGTCAAATCTCTTCAGAAAGTCTCTCATTAAAAAGGTACAGCTTTCCACAATCACACAACTAGTCAGCGACAGGCATTGCACTGCAAGGGAATTTGGAAGGATGCGTGTGTGTCTGTCTGTGTGTGTGTGTGTGTGTGTGTGAGTGTGTGTATTGTGCTACTCTCGGCTTACGACGCTACAACCAGTCAGAGGAGTCGCTGGTGGCCTCCCCTCGTGGCTCATTGAAAACACAGGACCGTGACCTCCGGCGGTACATGGTGGTCCCGGGGCCTTTTCTCTTGGTGAGGTGCAGGTAGATGTCTGATGTGAGGAACCTTGGGTAGCAGTCTTTTTTCATCAGGCTGTAGACTTTGCTCTGCGCCGCATCGAAGCAGGTATTCGTCGGCGAAGCCATGGTCTTCTGGATGGCCACCTTGGAGGCATAGTCGATGTTGACCTACAAGACAAGTGACACTATTATGAGTATGTTGAGTGGATGTGGCTAATCAACCTTTAGATATGGTGATATGGTAATAGCACCACCTTTCCTTCTGATTGGCTAGGTGGAAGTTTCACTATATTGTTTAAACCAATCAAATCTACTCTGATCTCTACAAGCGCATAGGACGTCGGATCTAGTGGTACATTTTGAGATTGGGCCAGTGTGTGCCCAAAGTATGTGTCACTTTACACTCAGTTTAGTACCAAATGCATTCTATTGGCAAGTTGAACTTCTTTCAGGTCAGTCAGTGGAAGAGAGGTCAAAATGCAGTCGTGGAAGGTGAAGAACTACAGTTTATGGCCCAAGTCTCACTGAGGCACTGTTTTGAGTTGACTTTACTCAGAGCCTCCCTCAGGCATTGGTTTGAGTTGACTTTACTCAGAGCCTCCCTCAGGCATTGGTTTGAGTTGACTTTACTCAGAGCCTCCCTCAGGCATTGGTTTGAGTTGACTTTACTCAGAGCCTCCCTCAGGCATTGGTTTGAGTTGACTTTACTCAGAGCCTCCCTCAGGCATTGGTTTGAGTTGACTTTACTCAGAGCCTCCCTCAGGCATTGGTTTGAGTTGACTTTACTCAGAGTCCTCCCTCAGGCATTGGTTTGAGTTGACTTTACTCAGAGTCCTCCCTCAGGCATTGGTTTGAGTTGACTTTACTCAGAGTCCTCCCTCAGGCATTGGTTTGAGTTGACTTTACTCAGAGCCTCCCTCAGGCATTGGTTTGAGTTGACTTTACTCAGAGTCCTCCCTCAGGCATTGGTTTGAGTTGACTTTACTCAGAGCCTCCCTCAGGCATTGGTTTGAGTTGACTTTACTCAGAGCCTCCCTCAGGCATTGGTTTGAGTTGACTTTACTCAGAGCCTCCCTCAGGCATTGGTTTGAGTTGACTTTACTCAGAGCCTCCCTCAGGCATTGGTTTGAGTTGACTTTACTCAGAGCCTTCCTCAGGCATTGGTTTGAGTTGACTTTACTCAGAGCCTCCCTCAGGCATTGGTTTGAGTTGACTTTACTCAGAGCCTCCCTCAGGCATTGGTTTGAGTTGACTTTACTCAGAGCCTCCCTCAGGCATTGGTTTGAGTTTACTTTACTCAGAGTCCTCCATATAAGTAGAATGTGGTGTCCATGTGACACTTTTCAGTCTTCACATGTCACTGCCCTTGCAGCACATTGAACACCAGACTGAAAAGGTGTGTGGTTTTGAAGTCCTGCTAGCTTATTATCTGACTGAGCGAATGTCTTGATCTCAAACTGAAAGTGTGTGGGTGTTTATATCACTGGTTCAGTTGCCAGTTGCTAGTCATAGAGAAAGAAAACCACACGGTCACATCAGTCTTCATCCAATGCTTCCTGTGGGTATAAAGTCTCTAAACCACATGGTTCTGCAATGGTCATGTCTGTCTCACTAAGGGATTAGAGCAATTTCTAAATCACATGGTTCTCAGGGCTCTTGTTCTTGCATCTTACTCATTGTAACTTCTGCATAGTTCCTGTGCAGAGTTTATAAAGGTCACCGTATGTATACCAGTGAATGCTGATGCATCTCATCAGCCATTCTTCAAACTAGATCAAGATCATAGAAGTGCAAAGAAGATCAAGTTGTATCTTTCTTTGAATAGTTTAATAAGTTCCATTGACCAAGCATCAGCTTCAGGGAATTTATATTGATAGGGCCCACAGTTTTTCCATTGCCACTGATAGAAATCCTCCAGCAAGGCCTATTTGGTTTCATTTCTCGAGCACTATATATATATATATATACCTCTTTTGGGGCCTCGGCTTCAATGAAGACAGAATACATGTGCTTGGCTTTGGAGATGAGCCGGATTTCCGAGTCGATGGTCTTGTACTCCTCACAGGCCAACCAGAACTCAATGTTCTCCTCACTGAACTCTGTCCTGAGGAACTGAGAGAACGACTCCACTCCGTCTGCATCGGGGGAGAAGAACATACTCTTTAATGATCTATTGGATTCAACGAGGAGGTCTATGTGAAAGAAAATGAGCATGTTACCAGAGTAATGGCCACAAAGGGATCTGCATTGTGCCCACTTGAGGCTAATGCTGTAGATGTGTAACTGTGTTACTGTGTTACTGTGTTACTGTGTAACTGTGTTACTGTGTTACTGTGTTACTGTGTTACTGTGTAAGCACCTGATTGATTGAATTCCAGACTATATTCACTGAAAGACATGCCTTATATTTGTTTAGGCTACTTGTTTATGATTTATGATTTATTTTTTATTTGTTTATTGTTTATTCATATTCATAATATAAATTCCAATGCTCTATAGATTCCAAACTTGCTCTCAATGAAAAGTGGGAAAGGTAATATTAAACATTCAACCACTGATCTCTGTGACACTCTAGACCAAAATGATTTATAGCTGTAAGAAAACACTCTTCAATAGACCTATCAGGAAGTTAGACAGGTTTGAACATCTTACCAAACACTGAAAACATCTAGTCAAATTCCATTGTTCTTCTCTAACCTTTAATTTCCCAAAAGACACTGTTTCTTCCCGTTAAAGTTGTGCTTTGAACAAAAATGGTTTAGACTCGCAATTTGTGAATAAATGAGATATCGCTGACTTCCATCTAACCTGAATGTCTGATTAGATCTTCAAAGGAGTCGCTCCATCTCAACGCTGCCTCTGGTGAGATGCTGAAGAAAACAGTCAGAGATATCATTTAAGTCCTCTGCTAATGATGCTGCATTCATTTGTTTATATATCTTTCGGTTTGATCCTTTTGAAAGCTGACGGTGGGCCATGTTTAGATCCTGTTGTTTCCCTCTTGTATTTGGATTGAGGAAAAGTAACTGCATATTGCATGAATTTAAAGGGATAATTCAACTAAATTTCATATTTAGCTTCATATTCGTTTCCTTGAAGTAGTATTTGGGCGATGCTGCTTTCAAGGTAAGGTAACAATTATCTAAACATGTGAAATATACCTTTACGATTGAAAATGCTCTTCAATACAAAATGGGCATCCGGGGCAATTAAACATGTTAGGTTATTCTGCGGGGCAAACTCTTTCCATTGCTTTGCCTTTACACTTGACTGATGTCTTACTTGTTGTTGGTGGTGGCTGTCTTTTTTTCTGGACTGATGTTTTCATGGGAGCCTGACTTGGTCAGCAGAAGGCTCAGTCGGCTCTTCTTGTCTTTCAATCTGCAACCAGAAGGAATGAACACTGGTGACTCTCAGAAGACACATACTGTAACTGTACATAATGATAGTACATTCCGGGTTATTCCACAGCTGTTGAATCATAATGCACAAAATCACTAGCCTGGTCCCAGATCTGTTTGTGCTGTCTTGCCAACTCCTACGGTTATTGTCACCCCAAACATTGTTTGAGTCGATAAGACGCCACCAACATACAGTAAATGGGAACCAGGCTACAGAATCACAACAACACAGGAGTGAACCAGACATTTTGTTACTCGTGCTGAGGACCTTTAACATGGATGTTCACATGACAACTGAAAAAAGTAGTCCCTGTTCTTTCTTTTCACCTTAGGTCACATGACATAAAGGTCAACAGATCAGGCAGTGTTTCCCTGAAGGCAGCAGTGGCATCTCATTTATGGATTGCCCTTGAGAATACTAGCAAAGCAAGATGGCATCAGTGAGCTAACCAACATTCTGAAACTAGAAACCAACCACCAAATAATGTCCAGAAACACAGAACAAAGGCAAAAACCAAGGGGAAATGTACTTCTGCACCTCAACTCAGACAGCCACAGGAAGAGCAGGACTTTCAAGAGAATTTGCATAGACAGGAATTCACGGCGACAGCAACTGAAACTGTCGTGAAACTATCATTCACAACAACTTCTATTTCCCTGACTCTAATTCCTTTCTAGGTTGTATTATTCAACTGTTTCAATAGTTCATAGATGGATTTAACAGTGTCACAATTTACCCCCATCGCGTAGAGTCATTTCATTTGCCTCACTGTTCTACATCAAAAGTATCAACAAGAGACAGCTACAAACTGAGACAGCTACAAACTGAGACAGCTACAAACTGAGACAGCTACAAATGACTCATTAACGCCTACTGTAAGGCTCCAGGTGTCTTGGCAAATACTCTGACGCAAATAAAATGAACCAAGGTACATAACTCAGAACTGTTCATTCTAAGGTGTCACCTTAATGAAGAAATGTTTGTTTTCTCAACTCCAGCTATTTGAGGCCATGGAAATGGCTTTCAGGTACACATGTACAGTCTCTGTAGAAACAAGTCAAGCATGGTGCTATGGCCAACCTTTTACATCATGAAGTTGACAGCAACACTTAATGAGTGGAAGAATAAGTCACACTTAAAGAGTGGAGGTCACAATATCAGATTGCATATTCATATGAAAGGTATACTTTGTCTGTCTTTCTCCAATTCTTGTTGCGCAATGCAAATATAGGAAGTGTCATTCTTACAAAATGTAATGAAAGAAGGACTTAGAAGCTTCATAGAATTGTTCAAAGACACAAAAAATAAATTGCTGCTTTCAATAAAATAAAAAGGATCAGAAGATTTCAAGTGAGAAAAAAAATTACCTACCTGAAATTACTAGCTTTCATTCTCGGTGCCAACAAGTCCTCAGGACAGAGCATTTTGAAATATGCTTCCTCTTTTGGGGCAAAAAAGTTCAATTGAGGAAACAGAAAAACAAGTGTTTCCATTCTAGCTTCCTTCTAACTTTAGCATATATGAAAGCAGAGCACAATCAGTTCTTAGTGCTCCTTTAATGCCATGGTGTGTCCCACATCTCTTTTTAAAGCTACAACATAGCCCAAACATTTCCCCAGTACCTTCCACGCTACTTCCTGACCTAGGTAAACTACTCAGTTTACCGCATCATCAGTGACAGAGAAAATCCCCCCACGCTCAACATCCTGCTTTAAACTGAGCAACTATGAACTTCACAGAATACAATAGCTTCCTATTAGCAGATAAACCCTGTCACTGTTATGACCACCCCAGATATCTGGGTAGTTGTCTGACAATGCATGATCTAATAGTGACTGATTGTGGTACTCTGATTATGTTGTCGCACAATATACTGTAGATGTCATATCAGGCCATGTGTCTGTAAACTGCTAAAATGAACAGTGTGGCATCATAAAAAAACAACACACAACTAACATTCCAAATTAGCATTATCACCCAATGAAGCCACAGAGGCTTTAATACTTCACAAATGAAAAAACACACCCCTCTCATATTGGGATAATACTAAGGATGGTGACTTTTCAACCTCTCAAAGTGCAAAGCACTGTCATTCCCTTAGAGAGAGTAATTCTGTGATTCTGGTATATGAGATGGAATGAATAGTTAAATGGATATGCATAGAGGATAGGCTGGGTATAGGCCCGGCGGTTTCCAGGGCAACAGGCACCTTAATATAGATAGACAAACTCACTGTGACATGGCGGAGAGCAACAGGGAGTAGGTGCCCTAGCAGGCAAACAGAGACAAATGTGATGTCTTTGTTTAAAGGCAAAGAAGAGGAACAATAACAACCAAAGAACAATATAGTTGTATTGCAGCAAACACAGACCTCGGTCCTGGTTCATAGTACAGTAGGACACCACACCAACGACCTTATGGTACTGTAACGCACCAGCAGTCCTCTGCTCACAGTATACCAGATCAGTTATACTCATGCCATCTTAATAATCACAAGACAACACAAGTTGAAAATGGCAACTTGCAGTTGTTGACATTACTGGACTTCAGCATTTATTAAATGCTCATGTACTTCTTATGAATGGTATATGTATGGGTTATGAATGAGTTATATATAGGGGCACTTCAAATAAAGTTGTACCTAGAATACTAGCTAGCTCACATACTTCACTGCTTGTATAAGTAGCTACTTTATTGCACTTAAAGTGTATGGGGGTATAGCCTTTTGTTTTGTTTAAGTCTGCTGGACTGCGGCAACACTCAAGAGCGCCGTCCCATAGAGGCAAGTTAATTACTACCAGTTGAATCATTACAACCAATTAAAATGAAAGTCTATCAAATTAGTTTGTAAGCCCGGGTGTGGTTGACTCATTAAGTATTCTGGGCCGAATGACTGGAGGATCGATGGCTCTGCAGAACCGAATGAATGCCCCCAGCTGGTCACCAATGACTTGATTTGTTTCATTATTCAAAATAATATTCAGATAACCATTACAGTTTAATTACCTTGCAACCGGCTCCTGCAATTAATTCCAAAAGCAATATAGCTACACGTCGTTAGCTTGAACACGGTAGAGGAAAAGGCCGTTTTTCTGTCTTTATGGATTTTCAGGAGGTTTTAAAATGTTGATTTACTTGGAGTGTAGTTGCTGAGGTGGGTGGATGAGTAGATTCAGTGTAGCTAACACACTAGGGGAAATGAAGGCACCATTTTTTTTAAAACTGTGGGTTAAATGTAACTGACACCATACGTAATGTATGGTGAATGACACACAGAGAACAACACATCGGAGTCAGGGTGACAGGTGGTTTGTGGTTGTCTCGCCTACGTTGGTTGAATGCCCTTATTGTAAATCACTCTGGATTAGGCTGTCTGTTAAAATGACTACCAAAACTCCATCCTGGTAAAGAGTGAGTCTGTGTAAGGCCTGTAGAAAAAGGGAAATGAACGGTGAAACTGAAAAGTGCTGACTTGTGGTGCGGGGGAGCAAAGAGGGAGGTGCTTCCTGTCTGATGTTCTTCCAAATAAAGAACTGTTACCATAGTTCAGGTCGGGTCTGTTCTGGTCAGATCTGTTCTGGTCTGGTCTGGACTGGTCTGGTCTGTTCTGGTTGGGTCTGTTCTGGTCAGATCTGTTCTGGTCTGGACTGGTCTGTTCTGGTCAGATCTGTTCTGGTCTTGTCTGGACTGGTCTGTTCTGGTCAGATCTGTTCTGGTCTGGACTGGTCTGGTCAGATCTGTTCTGGTCTTGTCTGGACTGGTCTGTTCTGGTCAGATCTGGTCTGGACTGGTCTGTTCTGGTCAGATCTGTTCTGGTCTGGACTGGTCTGGTCAGATCTGTTCTGGTCTTGTCTGGACTGGTCTGTTCTGGTCAGATCTGGTCTGTTCTATTCTGTTCTGGTCAGATCTGTTTTGGTCAGATCTGTTCTGGTCTGGTCTGGACTGGTCTGGTCTGTTCTGTTCTGTTTTGGTCAGATCTGTTCTGGTCAGATCTGTTCTGGTCTGGTCTGGTTTAGTTTAGTTTGGTCTGTTCTGTTCTGTTCTGGTTGGGTCTGTTCTGGTCAGATCTGTTCTGGTCTGGTCTGGACTGGTCTGGTCTGGTCTGGTTTGGTTTGGTCTGTTCTGTTCTGGTCAGATCTGTTCTGGTTGGGTCTGTTCTGGTCAGATCTGGTCGGGTCTGTTCTGGTCTGGTCTGTTCTTGCCTGGTCTGGTAAGGTCTGGTCTGACTAGGTCTGGTCAGGTTTGGTCAGCTCAGTTCTGGTCTGGTTAGCTCAGTTCTGGTTTGTTCTGGTCTGTTCTGGTCAGCTCAGTTCTGGTCTGGTCTATTCTGGTCTGGTCAGGTGTAGATTTCAGATAATGTCTCTGTCTTGCCTGAGTGCCAGTATGTTTGTGCTATCATGTCACAAATATCACCACTTTGTCCCAAAGGTAATGCCAATAACAAAGGTAGAACAGTATGTAGAAAGCTAGCTAGTCATCCTGATACTGCATTAAGCATCAGGCCCTAGGGCCCTCATCCTGATTGTAACGATCGTCGTTGGAATGAGACCAAAGCGCAGCGTGGAATTTGTTCATATTTAATGTTCACAAAAAAACACTCGAACAAAATGACAAAAGGAGAAAACGAAAGCGCACAGTTCTGTAAGGGAAACAACCTAAACAGAAAAATAATCACCCACAAAACACAGGTGGGAAAAGGCTACCTAAGTATGATTCTCAATCAGAGACAACGAACGACACCTGCCTCTGATTGAGAACCATACTCTGCCAAACACATAGAAAAAAGAACACAGACTACCCACCACAACTCACGCCCTGACCAACCTAAAACAAAGACATAACAAAGGAACTAAGGTCAGAACGTGACACTGATATTGCATTAAGCATCAGGCCCTAGGGCCCTCGTTCTCACAAAGGGGGGTACGGCAGTAAAAAAATCAGGCCCTAGGGCCCTCGTTCTCACAAAGGGGGATACGGCAGTAAAAGCATGAGGCCCTAGGGCCCTCATTCTCACAAAAGGGGGTACGGCAGTAAAAGCATGAGGCCCTAGGGCCCTCGTTCTCACAAAGGGGGGTACGGCAGTAAGACACAGACCCCCTGGTGGAACACCCTCTACATATGCCTTTTCATCATTCTCCCTATTGGGTATTCTGTTAATGAACAGCATGCTGCTTGGTGCCTTTGTACCAGTATAGCTTCCGTCCCTCTCCTTGCCCCTACCTGGGCTCGAACCAGGGACCCTCTGCACACATCAACAACTGCCTCCCACGAAGCATCGTTACCCATCGCTCCACAAAAGCCACAAAAGGGGAACAACTACTTCAAGGTCTCAGAGCAAGTGACATCACCGATTGAAACGCTATTAGCGCGCACCACCGCTAACTAGCTAGCCATTTCACATCGGTTACACCTTCCCCAAACTGGGTTATAATCATTTAACAAGTGACATTAGCAAATATAGGGAAAATAAAAAAACATGACATTTTATTAAGCTTATCAATTTTAGCAGCCTCGTCGTTAACCCTGTTACAGTATATTGATAATGTCTTCCTAGAAAGAAGAAAATATTTTGGTTTCTGCGCTTTGACTTGATTTCCAATAATCCACCAAATACATTGGAATTGACATTTCTCGTCTGTGGGGAGCTGGTTTCAGCTGCTGTTTACATAGTATATCAACTCTGGGATCTCCCTTACTATGTTAGACCCTTACCAGAAAGCTACAGGCTTCCAGGAAGAGAAGCTCTCTCAGCTTTCAACTCGTCGGGCCTGACAGAGGCAGGCAATGACACCTGCATACCAATATCTCAAGTGACATCATTTCCTTTGAGAAACCACACGGTTAGCTCTAAACGCAGAGAGCTAACCACAGCTCAGAGACATTTGCATACTGTGTACTGTAGGTCTCAAAGCAGGGCAGCAGGAACTGCAGCCAGTGTGTGTTTACATAGATCCAGAATAGCAAATGGGGGATGTACATGGAGGAAGACTAGAAGAAGAAAACCATATATATTATATTTACAGAACCTGGTATAATGAGCAAATGGCTGTGGAAGAGAAATGTATCAAGGTCTCTCTAGCAGTAACAGTATCTCAGTAGCTGTATCTCAGTCGCAGAATCTCAGTAGCACTATATCTAGCAGTATCTCAGTAGCAGTATCTCAGTAGCAGTATCTCTAGCAGTATCTCAGTAGCTGTATCCCTGTATCAGTATCTCTGTATCAGTATCTCTAGCAGTATCTCAGTATCAGTATCTCAGTATCAGTATCTCAGTAGCAGTATCCCAGTAGCAGTATCTCTGTATCAGTATCTCTAGCATAATCTCAGTAGCAGTATCTCTGTATCAGTATCTTTAGCAGTATCTCAGTATCAGTATCTCAGTATCAGTATCTCAGTAGCAGTATCTCAGTAGCAGTATCTCTGTATCAGTATCTCTAGCATAATCTCAGTAGCAGTATCTCTGTATCAGTATCTTTAGCAGTATCTCAGTAGCAGTATCTCAGTATCAGTATCTCAGTATCAGTATCTCAGTATCAGTATCTCAGTAGCTGTATCTCTGTAGCAGTATCTCTAGCAGTATCTCAGTAGCAGTATCTCTGTATCAGTATCTCTGTATCAGTATCTCTGTATCAGTATCTCTAGCAGTATCTCTGTATCAGTATCTCTGTATCAGTATCTCAGTAGCTGTATCTCTGTATCAGTATCTCTGTATCAGTATCTCTAGCAGTATCTCTGTATCAGTATCTCTGTATCAGTATCTCTAGCAGTATCTCTGTATCAGTATCTCTAGCAGTATCTCTGTATCAGTATCTCTGTATCCGTATCTCTAGCAGTATCTCTGTATCAGTATCTCTGCATCAGTATCTCTAGCAGTATCTCTGTATCAGTATCTCTGTATCAGTATCTCTAGCAGTATCTCTGTATCAGTATCTCTAGCAGTATCTCTAGCAGTATCTCTGTATCAGTATCTCTGCATCAGTATCTCTGTATCAGTATCTCTAGCAGTATCTCTGTATCAGTATCTCTGTATCAGTATCTCTGTATCAGTATCTCTAGCAGTATCTCTGTATCAGTATCTCTGTATCAGTATCTCTGTATCAGTATCTCTGTATCAGTATCTCTGTATCAGTATCTCTAGCAGTATCTCTAGCAGTATCTCTGTATCAGTATCTCTGTATCAGTATCTCTAGCAGTAGCTAGTAGCTGTATCTCTCAAGTTCTTTTAAATTTGTAAAATGTTTTAAACTTATTAATTGACCAGAAACCATGTTTCCTTATCTGATGTGCATGTTTTATCGGCAACCAAGTCTGGCTTAGTCAGGCTCCAAAAAGTCAGTCTTACCATGCCCATCAATATATTTTCAATTGGGCATTTGTTGAAACTTGAAAGTGTCAGACTCTGCAGGAGGGCTTTGTCCTTTTGTTATCCTGTTATAGTTATACCAGCACACAGACTCGATGCTGCCACCTACTGCTGTGTAAAACAATGAGGCTTTTTACCTCAAGCACAATATAGCCAGGGTATAGCCAGGGTATAGCTAGCCACAACTGTCATTTGTGATCTAAAGATGCAACCTTATGATCACAAGTCCATTTCCTTGACTTCATCTCAAACTCCTATCTTTAAGAAAACTTTACTTTTCTTAAAAAGACATATAGTGGCTTTGTCCCCCCCCCCATATTGAATGACAGACATGAAAGGATTTCATTTGGGCCTTTGTAGGCCCAGGACTCAGGCTGTAGTGGCTCAATGGGGGTTAGTCTAAGTTAAGGTGACTGCGGAGAGCAGGGTGTTTTGTAGCGATGCACTGTCCCATCGTACAGACACTCTGAGTGATGCGATAGTAAAGAGGGCCGGACAGAGTTCTTTATCATAGGTCTATGAGAGTTTCAGCATCTGTTGTAATCAGGTCCAGATGCCAATAGGGATGAAGTCCCCACTCCCCATTGCCCAGTGCTGGACAGACAGCACAACACATATAAATAAGGATTTACATGGCAAGTCGCCTTGATCAATAAACATATTCTCCTTAAGAGAGATTTCTGTATTCTCTCTCAGTGTTGGAAAATCAAAGGATTCAGATTAATTGTGGTCTTAACTGGGGATTGTGAAACTCATAAATACAATGTAAGTATCTGAGCTGTCGTAATCAATACAAAATGCCTATAACTATTCGCAGTGCATCATTTCCCCATTTACACATCAGAAAGTTTAGTCTTAGCGTTTTTTTTACATCAACAGAGCAGCACCACAGAGAATGATGAAATCATTATAAAGCTTGAGACCCTGGGTCTCGACCCCGCCCTGTGCAACTGGGTCCTGGACTTTCTGACGGGCCACCCCCAGGTGGTGAAGGTAGGAAAAACACCTCCAATCTGCTGATCCTCAACACTGGGGCCCCACAAGGGTAGGTTCTCAGCCCTCTCCTGTACTCCCTGTTCACCCATGACTGCGTAGCCATGCACGCCTCCAACTCAATCATCAAGTTTGCAGACGACACTACAGTGGTAGGCTTGATTGCCAACAACGACGAGATGGCTACAGGGAGGAGGTGAGGGCCCTCGGAGTGTGGTGTCAGGAAAATAACCTCACACTCAATGTCAACAAAACAAAATAAATGATAGTGGACTTTAGGAAACAGCAGAGGGAGCACCCCCCTATCCACATTGATGGGACAGCAGTGGAGAAGGTGGAAGGTTTTAAGTTCCTCAGTGTACATATCACTGACAAACTGAAATGGTCCACGCACACAGACAGTGTGGTGAAGAAGGCGCAACAGCGCCTCTTCAACCTCAGGAGGCTGAAAAAAAAGATCATCAAGGCCAATTACCACCCGAGCCACTGCCTGTTCACTCCGCTTCCATCCAGAAGGCGAGGTCAGTACAGGTGCATCAAAGATGGGACAGAGAGATTGAAAAGGCCATCAGATTGTTAAACAGCCATCACTAGCACAGAGAGGCGGCTGCCTATATACAGACTTGACATCATTGGCCACTTTATTAATAAATGGAACACTAGTCACTTTAATAATGCCACTTTAATAATGTTTACATAACTCACATTACTCATCTCATATGTTTATACTGTATCCTTCACTATCTATTCTTACTATCTATTGCATCTTAGCCACTCGGTCACTGCTCATCCATGTATTTTATACTTCTATATTCTCACCCCATTCCTTCACTAGATTGTGTGTATTAGGTTTGGTTGTGGAATTGTTAGATATTAACTGTTAGATATTGCTGCACTGTCAGATCTAGAATCATAAGCATTTCACTACACTCACAATAATATCTGCTGACCATGTGCATGTGACCAATACAATTTGAATAACACAAAAAAAAAGATTTGTGAAGCATTTCATATCTATGCGTATTGAGCACACTATTGAAAACTCAATGCTGTTTTTCCTCCATCTCTTTCTCTCGCATAAGATACGAGTACAATGACAACTTGTTACACGGGCACAGGTGTTGGGGCTTATCACTTAGCCTAGGTCCACCAACCATTTGACGAATCCAGGGAGAGAATCGAACACACCCCATAGCGCTGGCGGGGTCATAAAGGAGAAGTGTATGTAGTCAATGTTTAACAAATTCTTGGAGAAAAAAAAAGAAAGAGATGTCAGGCCAACCACGGTGACAGGCATTCCAGCTCCAGTGACGTCTGGACAGGATGGGTGGCTTGGCAGAGGAATCGCTCGGATGATGTACCGATCACTTTCATCTAAACAATACCTTTCTGTGATTCCTCCTCAGGGACAGCAGGCTTGTTTATGACGAAAAGCAATATGTACTATACTCAATTTGTACACCACTTTCTAGTAAATTATTCATCATCTATTTCAATGGCGTTGTATGCTTAAAAATACAGTGCCTTCTGAAAGCATTCACACCCCTTGACTTATTCCACATTTTGTTGTGTTACAGCCTGAATTCAAAATAGATTAAATTGATTTTTTCTCTCTCTCACCTTTCTACACACAACACACCATAATGACAAAGTAAAAACATGTTTTTAGAATTTTTTTGCAAATATATTGAAAATGAAATACAGAAATATCTCATTTACATAAGTATTCACACCCCTGAGTGTCAATACATGTACACCTTTTGGCAGTGATTACAGATGTCTTTCTCGGTAAGACCTTTGCACACCTGGATTGTACAATATTGCCCATTATTCTTTACAAAATTAATTCAAGCTCTGTCAAATTGGTTGTTGATCATTGCTAGACAACCATTTTCATGTCTTGCCATACATTTTCAAGCAGATTTAATTCCAAACTGTAACTAGGCCACTCAGGAACATTCACTGTCTTCTTCACACCTGTATTTTGGTAGTGACTGGGTGAATTGACACACCATCCAACGTGTAATTAATAACTTCATCATGCTCAAAGGGATATTCAATGTCAGCTTTGTTTTTTATTTTTTTACACATCTACCATTGGAAAACCTCCCTGCAACCTCCATGCAACTTATTATATAACTTATTAAGGTTTGCCATAAGAAAGAGGATGAATACTTATTGACTTGAATAATTAAAAGACATTTCAGCTTTAAATATTTTATTAATTTGTAAACATTTCTAAAACCATAATTCCACTTTGACATTATGTGACAAAAAAAAAAACTCAATTGAATCCATTTTGAATTCCCCCTGTAACACAACAAGTGGACAAAGTCAAGGGGTGTGAATACTCTCTCAAGGCGCTGTATATCTGTCAATAAAAGGCAGAATTTCAAAAGACTCGGATACATTTGCAGATAGAAAATGTGTTTCTGTGAACATTAAAAAAGTATCATACTTCCATGGTCGTTTCGTGATTCAACTGTGAGGATGATTGAAAATGGCTTGATTGAAGCTACAGGCATCTTTAAACAGAAGACATTAGGAACAAAACGAACTCGTCTGTTATGTATTTTCATAAACATAATTGTTCCCTGATGAGGCAATACAGGGAACGTAAAGTCCTCCACGAGAGTCCATGAAGGTATCTCACATAGGAGTGTGTGGGAGCATGTTAGTGTTGTACCACACTGCGATTAAAACCCCCACTAACATTTGGTCCACTTACGTGAGTTATACCAGTAATTGCATGTGAGATATAATTAGGTGGTATTACCATTCAGAATGTGCATTGGATTTAGACTGGGTGTACTTTACTCTGTTTAGGAGCAAGTGTGTCATATTTATCAATGAGATTTTTGGAGCTGCTGTAGTTTTAGGCATTTTCATATATTAAAAAAAACATTTTGTAGTTTAAACAGTAGACACACATGTATATATATATATATATATCTCTAATTGACTTTATACTATATATATATATACAGACACACACACAGTTGAAGTCGGAGGTATACATACACCTTAGCCAAATACATTTAAACTCCGTTTTTCACAATTCCTGACATTTAATCCTAGTAAAAATAATCTGTTTTAGGTCAGTTAGGATCATCACTTTATTTTAAGAATGTGAAAAGCAACATCTCAAGACATCAACCAGGAAGTTAAAGCTTGGTCACAAATGGATCTTCCAAATGGACAATGACCCCAAGCATACTTCCAAAGTTGTGGCAAAAGGGCTTAAGGACAACGAAGTCAAGGTATTGGAGTTGCCATAACAAAGCCCTGACCTCAAAAAAGTGTGTGCAAGCAAGGAGGCCTACAAACCTGACTCAGTTACACCAGCTCTGTCAGGAGGAATGGGCCAAAATTCACCCAACTTATTATGGGAAGCTTGTGGAAGGCTACCCAAAACATTTGACCCAAGTTAAGCAATTTAATGACAAAGCTACCAACTACTAATTGAGTGTATGTAAACTTCTTACCCACTGGGAATGTGATGTAAGAAATAAAAGCTGAAATAAATAATTATCTCTACTATTATTCTGACATTTTACATTCTTAAAATAAAGCGATGATCCTAACTGACCTAAGATAGGGAATTTTTACTCTGATTAAATGTCAGGAATTGTGAAAAACTGAGTTTAAATGTATTTGGCTAAGGTGTATGTAAACTTCCGACTTTAACTGTATATATATATATATATATATATATATACATATACAGACACACACACAGTTGAAGTCGGAGGTTTACATGCACCTTAGCCAAATACATTTAAACTCTGTTTTTCACAATTCCTGACATTTAATCCTAGTAAAAATAATCTGTTTTAGGTCAGTGAGGATCACCACTTTATTTTAAGAATGTGAAATGTCAGAATAATAGTAGATAGAATGATTTCTTTCAGCTTTTATTTCTTTCATCACATTCCCAGTGGGTCAGAAGTTTACATACACTCAATTAGTATTTGGTAGCTTTGCCTTTAAATTGTTTAACTTGGGTCAAACGTTTCTGGTAGCCTTCCATAAGTTTCCCACAATAAATTGGGTGAATTTTGGGTTATTCCTCCTGACAGAGCTGGTGTAACTGAGCCAGGTTTCTGAGCCAGGTTTCCAGTGCTTCACGGTTGGGTTGGTGTTCTTCGGCTTGCAAGCATTCCCCTTTTTCAACCAAACATAATGACGGTCATTATGGTCAAACAGTTCTGTTTTTGTTTCATCAGAACAGAGGACATTTCTCCAAAAAGTATGATCTTTATACTCATTTACAGTTGAAAACCGTAGTCTGGCTTTTATATGGCGTTTTTGGAGCAGTGGCATCTTCCTTGCTGAGCGGCCTTTCAGGTTAAGTCGATTTAGGACTCGTACTGTGGATATTGATACTTTTGTACCTGTTTCCTCCGGCATCTTCACAAGGTCCTTCGCTGTTGTTTTGGGATTGATTTGCACTTTTCGCACCAAAGTACGTTCATCTCTAGGAGACAGAAAGCGTCTCCTTACTGAGCGGTACGACAGCTGCGTGGTCCCATGGTGTTTATACTTGCATACTATTGTTTGTACAGATGAACATGGTACCTTCAGGTGTTTGGAAATTGCTCCCAAGGATGAACCAGATTTGTGGAGGTCTACAATTTTTCTAGAAGGTCTTGGCTGATTTCTTTTGATTTTCCCATGATGTCAAGCAAAGAGGCACTGAGTTTGAAGGTAGGACTTGGAATACATCCACAGGTACACCTCCAATTGACTCAAATTATGTCAATTAACCTATCAGAAGCTTCTAAAGCCATGACATCATTTTATGGAATTTTCCAAGCTGTTTAAAGGCATATTCAACTTAGTGTATATAAAATTCTGACCCACTGGAATTGTGATACAGTGAATTATAAGTGAAATAATCTGTCTGTAAACAATTGTTGGAAAAATGAATTGTGTCATGCACGAAGTAGATGTCCTAACCGACTTGCCAAAACTATGTGTGGAGTAGTTGAACAACTAGTTTTAATGACTCCATCCTAAGTGTATGTTAACTTCCGACTTCAACTGTATATTATACATACAGTACGAGTCAAAAGTTTGGACACACCTACTCATTCAAGTTTTAATTTTTTTTTTATATATATATTTTTACTATTTTCTATATTGTAGAATAATAGTGAGGATATCAAAACTAAGAAATAACACATATGGAATCAAGTAGTAACCACAAAAAAGTTAAACAAATCAAACTATATATTTAATATTTGAGATTCTTCAAATTAGCCACCCTTTCACTTCATGCTTTGTACACTTGGCATTCTCTCAACCAGCTTCATGAGGAATGCTTTTCTAACACTCTTGAAGGAATTCCTACATATGCTGAGCACACGTTGGCTGCTTTTCCTTCACTCTGCAGTCCAACTCATCCTAAACTATCTCAACCCAAACCATCAATTTCCTTGGTCAAATAGCCCTTACACAGCCTGGTGGTGTGTTTTGGGTCATTGTCCTGTTGAAAAGTGTGCCTTGAATTCTAAATAAATCACACAGTGTCACCAGCAAAGCACCCCCACACCATCACACCTCCTCTTCCACGCTTCACGGTGGGAACCACACATGCAGAGAGCATCCGTTCACCTACTCTGCGTCTCAGAAAGACACTGTGGTTGGAACCAAAAATCTCAAATTTGGACTCATCAGACCAAAGGACAGATTTCCACCGGTCTTATGTCCATAACTATAATGAACTTATCCTCTGCAGCAGAGGATACACTATTTTCGTGCTTTTATGGACCATAATGCAATTCTTCAGAAAATGGGCGTGGCTTCAGAATGTTTTCTGATTTGAATAAATGGCAGAAAATATGCAATCGACAAGAGCAGATACAAATGCATTGCTTTAACTAATAATGACAAATATTAAGAAAATGTTGAACAATGTAATAAAGTCATGACTTTTCAAATAAGTTACGTATCCTTATGAACCGCATAGCATTACAGCAGCATGTTCGCTAGTTACCTCACATTAGTTGGCAACTAATACATCGAACTTGCCAGGCAGTATATTAACTATCTGCTATCTAACTAACTACCCAATGTTTATTGACTTGATTTTTCACATCATACTTAGTTTCGAGGTATGGTCGTTGTACATTTCAATGGACATGGTTCATTTCAGAGAGCTCTCGTCTTAGTCTGCCAGAGTGCAGAATAAATTATTCATTTACTTACGCTCAACAACCGTTGAATATGGCCGGTGTCAGTAAACTTAGGCAAAAAAAGCATAATTAAATTGTTGCTTGCAGCACAGTTACAGTCACCAACGCTTCGGATAACATGACAATAGCTCAACCAGCTCTGCTAGGGCAAGTAAAATGATTAGAGTGAGGTGTTCTCTCAATTTGTGTCTGGAAGTAGCTAGCCAGCGTTAGCCAATTAGCTTGGGTGCATGACTGTCGTTGAACACTTGGATCAACCCTTCTCCTCGGCCAGGGTGTCCAGTGTGCGCTCCAAGAGCGAAACACTCTAAATATATGAGCGGACAATCTGACAACGCTCTGGATTTACGGACACACAGAGTGCACTCTGGCACTCCAGATTGAATTTATGAACACACCCGAAATTGTAAAATGTCTAGGTAGTCATTAGTTACGCTAACAAGCTAGCAAGAGGTTGCATAGCAACAGCATCTACTTCCAGTAGACAGGCGAAGCGCTAGTACGCTCAACTGAAACGATACCATGAACTAAAATGAACTAATAGTATATAGTATGTAGTATATACAGTGGCTTGCAAAAGTATTCACCCCCTTGGCAATTTTCCAATTTTGCTGCCTTACAACCTGGAATTAAAATGTATTTTGGGGGGTTTGTATCATTTGATTTACACAACATGCCTACCACTTTGAAGATGCAAAATTATTTTTTATTGTGAAAGAAACAAGAAATAAGACAAAGAAACAGAATGGTTAGGCACGCTCAAGTTTTCACCCCCCAATGTCAATACTTTGTAGAGACACCTTTTGCAGAAATTACAGCTGCAAGTCTCTTGGGGTATGTGTCTATAAGCTTGGCACATCTAGCCACTGGGATTTTTTCCCATTCTTCAAGGCAAAACTGCTCCAGCTCCTTCAAGTTGGATGGGTTCCGCTGATGTACAGCAATCTTTAAGTCATACCACAGATTCTCAAGTGGATTGAGGTCTGGGCTTCGACTAGGCCATTCCAAGACATTTAAATGTTTCCCCTTAAACCACTTGAGTGTTGCTTTAGCAGTATTAATAGGGTCATTGTCCTGCTGGAAGGCGAACCTCCGTCCCAGTCTCAAATCCCTGGAAGACTGAAACAGGTTTCCCTCAATAATTTCCCTATATTTAGTGCCATCCATCATTACTTAAATTCTGACCAGTTTCCCAGTCCCTGCCAATGAAAAATATCCACACAGCATCATGCAGCATAATTTTAGTCTCATCTGACCAGAGTACCTTCTTCCATATGTTTGGGGAGTCTCCCACATGCCTTTTGGCGAACACCAAACATTTTTGCTTATTTTTTTTCTGGCCACTCTATCGTGAAGCCCAGCTCTGTGGAGTGTACGGCTTAAAGTGGTCCTAATGGACAGACACTCAAATCTCCGCTGTAGAGCTTTGCAGCTCCTTCCGGGTTATCTTTGGTTTCTTTGTTGCCTCTCTGATTAATTCCCTCCTTGCCTGGTCTATGAGTTTTGGTGGGCTGCCCTCTCTTGGCAGGTTTGTTGTGGTGCCATATTCTTTGCATTTTTTATAATGGATTTAATGGTGCTCCGTGGGATGTTCAAAGTTTCTGATATCTTTTTATAACCCAACCCTGATCTGTACTTTTCCACAACTTTGTCCCTGACCTGTTTGGAGAGCTCCTTGGTCTTCATAGTACCGCTTGCTAGGTGGTGCCCCATGCTTAGTGGTGTTGCAGACTCTGGGGCCTTTCAGAAAAGGTGTATATATACTGAGATCATGTGACAGATCATGTGACACTTCGATTGCACACAGGTGGACTTTATTTAACTAATTATGTGACTTCTGAAGGTAATTGGTGGCACCACTTTTCTGTTTTGGATTTTTTGGATTTTTTTGAAACAAGTTGTTTTTTTCATTTCACTTCATTTGGTGAATACTTGTGCCAGACACTGTAGTCATTAAGTATGTAGTATACAGTATGTTAGTATGGGTATTAGAACACAGCTTGGGTCTTGCTTTCTGTGGCGGTCCTCATAAGAGCCAGTTTCATTATAGCGCTTGATGGTTTTTGCCAATGCACTTGAAGAAACTTTCTTGAAATGTTCCAGATTGACTGACCTTCATGTCTTAAAGTAATGATGGACTGTCATTTCTCTTTGCTTATTTGAGCTGTTCTTGCCATAATATGGACTTGGTATTTTTCCAAATACGGCTATCTTCTGTATACCACCCCTACCTTGTCACAACACAACTGATTGGCTAAAATGCATTAAGAAGGAAATCAATTCCACAAATGAACGTTTAACAAGGCAAGCCTGTTAATTGAAATGCATTCCAGGTGATTACCTCATGAAGCTGGTTGAGAGAATGCCAAGAGTGTGCAAAGCTTTCATCAAGGCAAAGAGTGGCTACTTTGAAGATTCTCAAATTTTAAATATATTTAGATTTGTTAAACACTTTTTTGATTCCATATGAGTTACATGATTCCACATGAGTTATTTCATAGTTTTGATGTCTTCACTATAATTTTACAATGTAGAAAATAGTACAAATAAAGAAAAACCCTTGAATGAGTAGGTCTTCTAAAACTTTTGACTGGTGTATATATATATATTTGGGGGGGGTTTCTATGTTGGTAATTTATGTATTAAAGGGTGTCACGTTGTTTGTAATAATGATCGGACCAAGGCGCAGCGTACTTTGAGTTCCACATACTTTTAATGGATAAAGTGAAACTTAAGCAAATACAAAACAAATAAGGAATAAACGACCCGTGACGACAATGCAGTCCGAACAGGCAACTAAACATAAACTATATCCCATAACCCACAGGTGGAAAAAAATGCTACATAAGTATGATCCCCAATTAGAGACAACGATAACCAGCTGCCTCTAATTGGGAGTCATACAAATCACCAACACAGAAAATCAAACCTAGAACCCCACATAGAAAATATAAACTAGAACAAAAACCCATAGTCATGCCCGGACCTACTCTACCATAGAAAATACAGGTTTTCTATGGTCAGGACATGACAGTACCGCCCCCCCCGCCCAAAAGGTGCGGACTCCGACCGCAAAACCTGAAACAAAAAGGGAGGGTTGGGGGGGGGGGTGTCTAGTGTCGGGGGCGGCTCTGGTGTGGGACAAAGTACCCGCTCATCCTGCACATCCAACCATAACCATGGACCTTGAAGTTCTGGACTGTTTACAGTCGCAAGAGGTTCCGGACCGTGGACCGTCTCAGGAGGTTCCGCACCGTGGACCGTCTCAGGAGGTTCGGGACCGTGGACCGTCTCAGGAGGTTCCGGACCGTGGGACTGTCGCCGGAAGCTCTGTACTGGGAACTGTCGCCGGAAGCTCTGGACTGGGAAATGTTGCCGGAAGCTCTGGACTGGGTACTGTCGCCGGAAGCTCTGGACTGGGAAATGTTGCAGGAAGCGTTGGACTGGGAACTGTCGCCGGAAGCTCTGGACTGGGAACTGTCGCCGGAAGCTCTGGACTGGGAACTGTCGCCGGAAGCTCTGGACTGGGAACTGTCGCCGGAAGCTCTGGACTGGGAACTGTCGCCGGAAGCTCTGGACTGGGA
Source organism: Oncorhynchus nerka (assembly GCF_034236695.1). Taxonomy (NCBI): domain Eukaryota; kingdom Metazoa; phylum Chordata; class Actinopteri; order Salmoniformes; family Salmonidae; genus Oncorhynchus; species Oncorhynchus nerka. The sequence continues at coordinate 85,244,054 of NC_088415.1, forward strand.
ACTGTCGCAGGAAGCGTTGGACTGGGAACTGTCGCCGGAAGCTCTGGACTGGGAACTGTCACCGGAAGCGTTGGACTGGGAACTGTCGCCGGAAGCTCTGGACTGGGAACTGTCGCCGGAAGCTCTGGACTGGGAACTGTCGCCGGAAGCTCTGGACTGGGAACTGTCGCCGGAAGCTCTGGACTGGGAACTGTCGCCGGAAGCTCTGGACTGGGAACTGTCACCGGAAGCGTTGGACTGGGAACTGTCGCCGGAAGCTCTGGACTGGGAACTGTCGCCGGAAGCTCTGGACTGGGAACTGTCACCGGAAGCGCTGGACTGGGAACTGTCGCCGGAAGCTCTGGACTGGGAACTGTCGCCGGAAGCTCTGGACTGGGAACTGTCGCAGGAAGCGTTGGACTGGGAACTGTCGCCGGAAGCTCTGGACTGGGAACTGTCGCCGGAAGCTCTGGATTGGGAACTGTCGCCGGAAGCTCTGGACTGGGAACTGTCGCCGGAAGCTCTGGACTGGGAACTGTCGCCGGAAGCTCTGGACTGGGAACTGTCGCCGGAAGCTCTGGACTGGGAACTGTCGCCGGAAGCGCTGGACTGGGAACTGTCGCCGGAAGCTCTGGACTGGGAACTGTCGCAGGAAGCTCTGGACTGGGAACTGTCGCCGGAAGCTCTGGACTGGGAACTGTCGCCGGAAGCTCTGGACTGGGAACTGTCGCCAGAAGCTCTGGACTGGGAACTGTCGCCGGAAGCTCTGGACTGGGAACTGTCGCCGGAAGCGTTGGACTGGGAACTGTCGCAGGAAGCGTTGGACTGGGAACTGTCGCCGGAAGCGCTGGACTGGGAACTGTCGCCGGAAGCCTGGTGCGTGGGGCCGGCACTGGTGGTACTGGGCTGGTGACACGCACCTCAGGGCGAGCGTGAGGAGCAGGCACAGGACTACTGGACTGGGGAAGCGCACTGGAGGCCTGATACGTGGGGCCGGTACAGGTGGCACCAGACTAGTGACACGCATTTCAGGGCGAGTGTGGGGAGGAGGCACAGGACATACTGGACTGGGGACACGCACTTCAGAGAAAGTGCGAGGAGCAGGCACAGGACGCACCTGACTGGGAAAGCGCACTAGAGACCTGGTGCATATAGCCGGCATCAATTGTTCCGGAACTTTAACACACTTCTCAGGACGAGTACGGGGAGCTGACTCAGGTGGCACCAAACGGACAACACGTTCCTTAGGGAAAATACCGTGCATCCTCCACCAACTCAACAACTCTCCCATTTCTCTCTTCTCCAAATTCTCCCTCTTCTCCCAAACTGGCTCTGGTTCACCCCCCCAAATTTTTTCTTGGGGTTTCTGTGGCCTTGGTCCCCGACTTCGTTGCTATAACCAGCTGCCTCTAATTGGGAATCATACAAATCACCAACATAGAAAATCAAACCTAGAACCCCACATAGAAAATATAAACTAGAACAAAAACCCCTAGTCATGCCCTGACCTACTCTACCATAGAAAATACAGGTTTTCTATGGTCAGTACGTGACAATGGGTAATCTGGGATTACTACATCCATTTTTGGACATTTAATTGAATGATATATAGCCATTGATTCTTAATGAATATAACTTATGAATAAAGAGTTATATAAATAGTTGTTGTGATTCTTAGTGTAACTCACTGCTGTTTGCAAAGTTACTTTTTAAACCTCAGTTTGTAAATCTGGCTGTTGAATCTAAAATGTGACTTTTCTGTATTAACACATAACATACAGGATACAAGGATATGTCATCTATCCCCCTCTCCATCTGCCTGTCTCGCCCTCTCTTCTTTCTCTCTCCTCTTTTTCTCCTTCCCTCCTTCCTTCCTTCTCTCTCTCTCCATTCCATCCCATTCAGTCACGAGACTCCTTCACCATCATCTCCAATCTGTTTCAACAGATCCTCTCCATCTTTGGAGGATGTAACACTCAGACTTGGCCTCTATTGGTTGTCTTGTCTAGCTATATACTCATGATTGGATATATTGCTTTTGAAGCTCTTTGAGATTTCTTTCTGTTACGAAAAGCGCAATAGAAGTGTAATACCTTATTATTATTCTCTTCGTTCTCCCTCTTTCTCCCCTTCTCTTCTTCCTCTCTCATTCCTGACTTCTCTACTCTTTCTCTCTCCCTACAGCTTTGCTCTCTCCCTCACCCCCTCTCTCTCGTCATCTTTACTCTATCTCTATCTCTCCCTGCTCTCTCCCTCACCCTATCTCTTCTCATCTTTACTCTCTCTTCATCTCTCCCTGCCTTCCATCACTCCTATCGCCTTCTATTCATTCCGGCAGGTTCTGTTCAACGTCTACCGCTGGTTTCTCTCAGTGTGTGTAAATTAAAGGGAGCTGTTTGCAGTCTGGCCTTTGAAACACATTCCAGTGATTATCTGTGTGCAGTGGTGGTCTGTGCCATCTAAGATGAAGGAGCACAATAATAAAAAAATAATGAGCATGGCCTTATTTCTATAACAGCATATTAGATGACTGTCATGTAACATCGATAGGTTTAGGCTACGACGTGATACTCACATTTTCCCTTATACCCATCATGAAGTTGCTACAACCCAACCCTTGAATGACAAGGGTTGGTGCGTACTAGTCGAAAGAAAAATGTAACGCCTTGCACACTCTTGCCTGCATCTAGCTGATCTAGGGTGTAATTATTAGTTTCAAACAAGAGTTTCTATTGGACAAATTCAGGTATGTCTATCCCCGTTTCGTTCCGTTTGCTTACATTTAAGAAACATTTTTAAACAGAATCGGAGGAATGAATGCACCCCTGATCATGCGTAAACACAGTTCACTTTCATAGCAGCCACCTTGTATTCCTTCTCGCATCTATGCGCTCTCCTCCTCTCACCTTTCCCCTTCGCTTGTGGACTTCAATGCACAACACATCAGCTGTAGGAGACCAGATGAAAAAAAACATTCCAAGTCAAACCATATCATAACTGCTACACACAGCCTACATCGTTGTCATCATATTAGCTAAAGTAGCATCATAGTCAACATACAGTAGCTAATAGAACTAATAAGTTAGAAAACCTGCTACAATCATGCAACAACGTTACAGTGTACAGTCAGTCACTAAGCAGTTTATCAGTTACACTGGCAAGCCCCGGTGGCAATAAATTTGTAAAACCAAAAGCTTACCTTGGTTTGGAAGAGTTCCAGTGTTGTGTTGGATAGTCATAGTCAGCCAGCTAACATAGCATCCCTCTGTTTGAGCTGGTGTTTGAGTAGGCTAAACTAGCTAGCTGCATTTGCTAGCTAAGTAAGCGAAAATGAAAGTTTAAAGAAATTAAGAAATCTCTCTCTCTTGCTTATCCATAATTTTTGAAGAAATGAATTTGTTCAAATCTGTTCAACTATTGTTTTCCTCTCTCTTTGAGTCAACTACACATTTTATGCACCGCAGTTCTAGAGATGCTTTTAGTACTAGATTCACTATCTGATCCTTTGATTGGTTGGACAACATGTCAGTTCATGGAACAAGAGCTCTGATGTGTTCCTTCTATGTGTCAGCATGGTATAATAAAAAAAAAACTCTAAATAGTGACATTTAACTGCAGTTATACTGTATGTCACTTTTGTTGACATGTGCTCATTTTCTGTTGGTCTCGAGTATAACAACGGAATAGTTTAGATCAAATAAAGTAATTATGTATTGAGTATGAATAGGACCAGAAGGTTTTCCTTTCCATGCCCTGGAGTTTTCCCTGTCCTGGTCACACGGGTCAGTAAAAAAAAAAAAAACACCCTAGCCCTAAACATGAATTCTGTGCCCATCAAAGAGTTGTCAATTTCCTTTCTGCCTTTCAACAATAACCGTCTGCTGACCTCTCCTATAAGGATTGCCCAACTGATTGCCTTGATAAATTACACAGTTTTTCATCACACACATGAACTGGACCCAGATTCCTTACACAACTTGTTTGTTATTCCCATTGATATAAGCCAACACTCGGTTTTGCCTAATTCATTAGGGTCTCATCAAAGCGCATTTATTAAATAAAGAATACACTTAATTTGCCCCATGCAGTGACCTGTGCCATAATTTCAAGCATCATTAGATACCAACTCATTAAAGAAGCACGTGAGTAAGAGATGGGTGAGCGTGACCATTTTCAGAGACACTACAAAAACATCATTAGCATTTTATGCCCTATATTCCCCACATTTCTGGTGTTTCAGCTAAAGCCACAAATGAATGATATACAGTAGGTCATTTTGTGGGTCAACTTTGTAACAAGAGTGGAGTATAGTATAGACCAGTGGAGGCTGTTAAGGGGAGGACGGCTCATAATAATGGATGGAACGAAATAAATGGAAACGTATCAAACACATTTTTGTTCATGTCTTTGATAAGATTCCCTCCACTCCAACCATTATTATAAATATATATATACTTTAATGCAAACTTTTTAAAACTAGGCAAGTCAGTGAAGAACAAATGCTTATTTACAATGATGACCTACCCCAGCCAAACCCGGACGACGCTGGGCCAATTGTGCGCCGCCCTATGGGACTCCCAATCACAGTCGGATGTGATACAGCCTGGATTCAAACCAGGGGCTGTAGTGAAGCCTCCTGCACCAGAGATGCAGTGCCTTAGATCACTGCGCCACTCCTCCCATCAGCAGCTTCCACTGCTGCAGACCAGGGTTTGATTTATACATTGAGTCCTAAGTGGGGCCCTAAAACTAAGAGCTGGACCATTGCTGATATGTATGAGGGTGCCCACTTTACATGAATACTTTTGTTGCTTATGAAGGTGCCCAGGTGCAGCCCCGTAATTCGATCACTGGTCTGATAATTCAGAAGGGCACCACAGTTATACCTCATTATTATTGATGTATAATGAGGTGTTATCAACTCCAATACTGACGGGTCACTTTTGGTTACACTTTTACAAAGGTGACTTGTTAAATGACCACTAAGTAGACAATTACTCATTATGTCATTGTGTGTCCGTCAGCAGCTTATTAACAATTACTCATTATGTCATTGTGTGTCCGTCAGCAGCTTATTAACAATTACTCATTATGTCATTGTGTGTCCGTCAGCAGCTTATTAACAATTACTCATTATGTCATTGTGTGTCCGTCAGCAGCTTATTAACAATTACTCATTATGTCATTGTGTGTCCGTCAGCAGCTTATTAACAATTACTCATTATGTCATTGTGTGTCCGTCAGCAGCTTATTAACAATTACTCATTATGTCATTGTGTGTCCGTCAGCAGCTTATTAACAATTACTCATTATGTCATTGTGTGTCCATCAGCAGCTTATTAACAATTACTCATTATGTCATTGTGTGTCCATCAGCAGCTTATTAACAATTACTCATTATGTCATTGTGTGTCCATCAGCAGCTTATTAACAATTACTCATTATGTCATTGTGTGTCCGTCAGCAGCTTATTAACAATTACTCATTATGTCATTGTGTCCGTCAGCAGCTTATTAACAATTACTCATTATGTCATTGTATGTCCGTCAGCAGCTTATTAACAATTACTCATTATGTCATTGTGTGTCCGTCAGCAGCTTATTAACAATTACTCATTATGTCATTGTGTGTCCGTCAGCAGCTTATTAACAATTACTCATTATGTCATTGTGTGTCCGTCAGCAGCTTATTAACAATTACTCATTATGTCATTGTGTGTCCGTCAGCAGCTTATTAACAATTACTCATTATGTCATTGTGTGTCCGTCAGCAGCTTATCAACAATTACTCATTATGTCATTGTGTGTCCGTCTTATTAACAATTATTCATTATGTCATTGTGTGTCCGTCAGCAGCTTATTAACAATTACTCATTATGTCATTGTGTGTCCGTCAGCAGCTTATTAACAATTACTCATTATGTCATTGTGTGTCCGTCAGCAGCTTATTAACAATTACTCATTATGTCATTGTGTGTCCGTCAGCAGCTTATTAACAATTACTCATTATGTCATTGTGTGTCCGTCAGCAGCTTATTAACAATTACTCATTATGTCATTGTGTGTCCGTCAGCAGCTTATTAACAATTACTCATTATGTCATTGTGTGTCCGTCAGCAGCTTATTAACAATTACTCATTATGTCATTGTGTGTCCGTCAGCAGCTTATTAACAATTACTCATTATGTCATTGTGTGTCCGTCAGCAGCTTATTAACAATTACTCATTATGTCATTGTGTGTCCGTCAGCAGCTTATTAACAATTACTCATTATGTCATTGTGTGTCCGTCAGCAGCTTATTAACAATTACTCATTATGTCATTGTGTGTCCGTCAGCAGCTTATTAACAATTACTCATTATGTCATTGTGTGTCCGTCAGCAGCTTATTAACAATTACTCATTATGTCATTGTGTGTCCGTCAGCAGCTTATTAACAATTACTCATTATGTCATTGTGTGTCCGTCAGCAGCTTATTAACAATTACTCATTATGTCATTGTGTGTCCGTCAGCAGCTTATTAACAATTACTCATTATGTCATTGTGTGTCCGTCAGCAGCTTATTAACAATTACTCATTATGTCATTGTGTGTCCGTCAGCAGCTTATTAACAATTACTCATTATGTCATTGTGTGTCCGTCAGCAGCTTATTAACAATTACTCATTATGTCATTGTGTGTCCGTCAGCAGCTTATTAACAATTACTCATTATGTCATTGTGTGTCCGTCAGCAGCTTATTAACAATTCAATCATTATGTACACAAATCCAATTATCAAAAATAGTCTTTCACTCACCGTGTATTTTAATATCATCAGCTGTGATTTCATTTAAAGTACAGTTTGATCTTTAATATGGGCTATGTTTTCAGATGACACTAGAACAACACCAAGTAACCTGCATCAAGATTCTAGTCAAGGAAGAGAGATGGAAAACAGATTTCACTCCAAGTAAATTTGAGGTCATTTTTCAGGTCAAAGCAACAACAAAAAAATACATTTTGAATGTAAAATATATTTATTTAAGATGAATTATTCTAGTGCTGTGAGAGTGTGTTTGTATGACTATTTAATATAGTCTTTTTCACCTAGGAAACATTGTTTTATTGATTAAATGATCATGCATAAATGTATCTACTTAACTCACAAAGTCAAGTGTGTTTTTCCCTATGTTGCAGTTAACCATGTACTGCATTTCATAACATCTGGTTGTGAGTGAATAGATAACTGAATCTAGCCCCCTGTAAGTGTCAACCCACACACTGGTTGAATCAATGTTGTTTCCACGTCATTTCAGTGACATTACGTTGAACCAACTTGGAATAGTCGTTGAGTTGATGTCTGTGCCCAGTGGAAGTACTCAACGATATGTTGTATCTTATTTTTACAACAGAAACCATCTACGTTTGTGCAGGCAATGGCAATTGGGAAAAAAACTGGAGAGCCATTAAAGCGATTATGATTTTAGTTTTTACACTTTGTGAATCTTTGTATAATTATACCTTGTGTAGCATAAATTCTGTGCCCATCAATATAAATATGGTTTTGAGCTTCTGTTGTCTTTGGTTGTCATCTGCAGCATGTGAAACACAAGCTGGAATGACAAGGTGAACTCTTCGCATTGATGTTTTTAAAACCACCCTAATCGAGAACTTTGGAGTGCTTCTACGAATCGTCTCCTGATAACCCAGGAAAGTCCAAACTGCACTGTTGATGTGCCAAACTAGCATCTTCCCGTGGGCTGGCATTTTGCCCCAAATTAACCCACTTAGATTGTATTGCAAGGGCGAGATGAAATGCCACCTTTCATTCTCTGCAAGCAGTCATCCTCATTTATCTCTGGGGTAGTTGTCTCTGGTTTACTTAAAGGGTAAAAAACACTTCCTGGGTGGTTTAGCAACAATACCAACTATGAATATGGAAGACAGAGATGTGCAAAGTGAACTGCAGGTGATGGCTTGTGGAGTTGCTCTACTGTAACAGTGCTGAACTCCTACTGCCACAGCTCTACATTACAGGTCCTCTTGAGACAAAAAGCATAACAGAAGCGGATATTTCACTTTATTGGTTGGCGACTGATATTTGTATGATATTTTGAGTCGAAACTCCCTTTGAAGGTCTTTGAAAAGGGAAAATTGCCAACACAAAAGGAGGCAAATGAGAAAAACGGAATCATAATTCTGCTTCAACTCTTTTTTGGTATTCATGTGAACCTTTGGAGGAGTCAGTCAAGGTAACTCTCCCTCCTAATGGTTTTGGGATTAGTTCTAGGTGTGATAGTGAATACACTGCCTCTCCCCGATTTCCATTATGGCATGTAATTAAAGGGAGAGAAAACACTTTAGTTTTTCTTTCAGCCTCAAGCTTTTATCTCAATTCTATTCAAAGGCCTGATTAGCAGGGGTACTCGTCTTAAAATGTCAAGTTGTGACAAATCGTTTTTTTGGTAGAGCGTGTCAATCAGTATTTCACACGACAGAATGCAGCCTTTATTGCACATGTGTATTTGTATTATTATGGATCCCCATTAGTTCCTGCCAAGGCAGCAGCTACTCTTCCAGGGGTTTATTATGGATCCCCGTTAGTTCCTGCCAAGGCAGCAGCTACTCTTCCAGGGGTTTATTATGGATCCCCGTTAGTTCCTGCCAAGGCAGCAGCTACTCTTCCAGGGGTTTATTATGGATCCCCATTAGTTCCTGCCAAGGCAGCTACTCTTCCAGGGGTTTATTATGGATCCCCGTTAGTTCCTGCCAAGGCAGCAGCTACTCTTCCAGGGGTTTATTATGGATCCCCGTTAGTTCCTGCCAAGGCAGCAGCTACTCTTCCAGGGGTTTATTATGGATCCCCATTAGTTCCTGCCAAGGCAGCAGCTACCCTTGCTGGGGTTTATTATGGATCCCCATTAGTTCCTGCCAAGGCAGCAGCTACTCTTCCTGGGGTTTATTATGGATTCCCATTAGTTCCTGCCAAGGCAGCAGCTACTCTTCCAGGGGTTAATTATGGATCCCTGTTAGTTCCTGCCAATGCAGCAGCTACTCTTCCAGGGGTTTATTATGGATTCCCATTAGTTCCTGCCAAGGCAGCAGCTACTCTTCCAGGGGTTTATTATGGATCCCCATTAGTTCCTGTCAAGGGAGCAGCTACTCTTCCAGGGGTTTATTATGGATCCCCATTAGTTCCTGCCAAGGCAGCAGCTACTCTTCCAGGGGTTTATTATGGATTCCCTTTAGTTCCTGCCGAGGCAGCAGCTACTCTTCCAGGGGTTTATTATGGATCCCCATTAGTTCCTGCCAAGGCAGCAGCTGCCCTTCCTGGGGTTTATTATGGATTCCCATTAGTTCCTGCCAAGGCAGCAGCTACTCTTCCTGGGGTTTATTATGGATCCCCATTAGTTCCTGCCAAGGCAGCAGCTACTCTTCCAGGGGTTTATTATGGATTCCCTTTAGTTCCTGCCGAGGCAGCAGCTACTCTTCCAGGGGTTTATTATGGATCCCCATTAGTTCATGTCAAGGGAGCAGCTACTCTTCCAGGGGTTTATTATGGATCCCCATTAGTTCCTGCCAAGGCAGCAGCTGCCCTTCCTGGGGTTTATTATGGATTCCCATTAGTTCCTGCCAAGGCAGCAGCTACTCTTCCTGGGGTTTATTATGGATTCCCATTAGTTCCTGCCAAGGCAGCAGCTACTCTTCCTGGGGTTTATTATGGATTCCCATTAGTTCCTGCCAAGGCAGCAGCTACTCTTCCTGGGGTTTATTATGGATTCCCATTAGTTCCTGCCAAGGCAGCAGCTACTCTTCCTGGGGTTTATTATGGATTCCCATTAGTTCCTGCCAAGGCAGCAGCTACTCTTCCTGGGGTTTATTATGGATTCCCATTAGTTCCTGCCAAGGCAGCAGCTACTCTTCCTGGGGTTTATTATGGATTCCCATTAGTTCCTGCCAAGGCAGCAGCTACTCTTCCAGGGGTTTATTATGGATCCCCATTAGTTCCTGTCAAGGGAGCAGCTACTCTTCCTGGGGTTTATTATGGATCCCCATTAGTTCCTGCCAAGGCAGCAGCTACCCTTCCTGGGGTTTATTATGGATCCCCATTAGTTCCTGCCAAGACAGCAGCTACTCTTCCAGGGGTTTATTATGGATCCCCATTAGTTCCTGCCAAGACAGCAGCTACTTTTCCAGGGGTCCTGCAAAATTAAGGCAATTATACATTTTAAAACATTACAATACATTCATAACAGATTTCCCAACATATTAATTGTCCAGACTGGTTCAGTTTTCTCAGATGGTCCAAGCACTGTTTTTTAAAAAGTTATTCAAGTATTTATTGTCTGAAAGGACAAAATAGGATATTGATTTCTATATAGTTTTCTTTCTCTTCTAGGTCCTAAGACAAAAACACCAGAAGTAGAAACACCCGCAGTCCTATGACTCAAAGCTGTACTTTAACAGTCAAGTATATGTTTTCAGGCAACGATATGAAATAAGTGCTTTCTTTTGTCAGTCTGTGACTGAATTCGTGGACCTTCTGTCAAAAATCAATGTTTCATGTGACTGATACCTGCACACTAAGTTTTTAAATGGACTACTTACTGCCAGCTCGCCATCTTATTTCTGTATGATGTGGACAAATGGTAGATTCAACCACTCAAACGAACTAATGATACTCATTAACACTGGCAGAGGTGTATTGAAAATAAAGTGTAGTAACAGTACTTATACTAATTGAAATTGTAGTGTTGTAGCACCTAGGAGTATGTTAGCTACTTAGTTAGTCTAAATTCCTTAAGAAATAATAACAGACTGTCTTTTCAATCTATATATTCTCTTTACATGGTCAAATACCATCCATTATGTTAATAAATTATCATAATGGTTCACATTGTTGTGTTTCAGAGCTGTATAAGGATCATTACGGCATGCATGAAAAATAAATTGGTTTGCCTTAAAACACATTTGTCATTTTGAAATATTCATAAGAGTGAATATTCAGGAAAGATCTTTCACATCGGCAAGAGAACTCATTTCGAATCTACGCTTGAATCTTCACAGCAGTATATCTCAATGGCTTTTCATGGTTCACACCACACAGCAAATATGTGAGTTGTGTTGCAGCTTTGATTGAAACCAAACCGCCATCACCAAAGACCGATAAAGCTGTGTTCAAAAGGGTGACGTCCAAATGAGGAATTGTCTGCTGCTTACGCTAGCATAAGAGGCCATCTTCCCGTTGACAGTTCCAGTGGTACATTTGACAACAAACACTCACATCCAAGCTCATCACATTGCAAGAAAGCGGGGGCTCGTCCAGGATAGAATGACATCTTGTAACAGCTGCCAACTACAGAACAGGGAGTTGAACAGTCATTCTCTAACTGTCCAGAATGAATCACATTTACTGTGCCTTCGGAAAGTATTCAGACCCCTTGACTTTTTCCACATTTTGTTACGTTACAGCCTTATTCTAAAATGGATTAAATGAAAATAAAAGGCACACAGTTGACAGGGCATGTCAGAGCAAAAACTAAGCCATGAGGTTGATGGAATTGTCCGTAGAGCGCCGAGACAGGATTATATCGAGGCACAGATCTGGGGAAGGGAACCAAAAAACATTTCTGCAGTATTGAAGGTCCCCAAGAACACAGTGGCCTCCATCATTCTTAAATGGAAGAAGTTTGCAACCACTAAGACTCTTCCTCGAGCTGGCTGCCCAGCCAAACTGAGCAATTGGAGGAGAAGGGCCTTGGTCAGGGAGGTGACCAAGAACCGGACGGCCACTCTGACAGAGCTCTCGAGTGCCTCTCTGGAGATAGGAGAACCTTCCAGAAGGACATCCATCTCTGCAGCACTCCACCAATTAGGCCTTCATGGTAGAGTGGTCAGATGAAAGCCACTCCTCAATAAAAGGCACATGACAGCATGCTTTGAATTTGCCAAAATGCACCTAAGGACTCTCAGACCATGAGAAACAAGATTCTCTGATCTGATGAAACCAAGATTGAACTCTTTGGCCTGAATGCCAAGCGTCACATCTGGAGAAAACCTGGCACCATCCCTACGGTGAAGCATAATGGTGACAGCATCTTGCTGTTGGGATGTTTTTCAGTGGCAGGGACTGGGAGTGTAGTCAGAATCGGAGCAAAGTACAGAGAGATCCTTGATGAAAACCTGCTCTGGAGAGCTCAGGACCTCAGACTGGGACGAAGGTTTACCTTCCAACAGGACAACGACCCTAAGCACACAGCCAAGACAACGCATGAGTGGCTTCGGGTGTCACGACTTCTGCCGAAGTCGGTCCCTCTCCTTGTTCTGGCGGCGTTTGGCGGTCGACGTCACCGGCCTTCTAGCCATCACAGATCCATTTTTCATTTTCCATTTGTTTTGTCTGTGTCTTACACACCTGGTTTCAATTCCCCAATTACTTGTTCATTATTTAACCCTCTGTTCCCCCATGTTTGTTGTGTGCGGCCTTGTCTTTTTACAATGTGTATTGTTCTTATTTGAGTAAAATTGTTTTCATTACTCATTACTCGGGGCGGCAGGGTAGCCTAGTGGTTAGAGCGTGGGACTAGCAACCGGAAGTAACCGGAAGGTTGCAAGTTCAAACCCCCGAGCTGATTACAAATCTGTCGTTCTGCCCCTGAACAGGCAGTTAACCCACTGTTAACCCACTGTTCCTAGGCTGTCATTGAAAATAAGAATTTGTTCTTAACTGACTTGCCTAGTTAAATAAAGGTAAAAATAAATATCTGCTGTCCTGCGCCTGACTCATCTCACCAGCTACACACAGACGCTTTACATCGGGACTCTGAATCTCTGAAGTCTCTGAATATCCTTGAGTGGCCCATCCAGAGCCCGGACCAGATCGCTCATCTTTGGAGAGACCTGAAAATAGCGGCGACGCTCCCCATCCAACCTGACAGAGCTTGAGAGGATCTGCAGAGAAGCATGGGAGAAACTCCCCAAATACAGGTGTGCCAAGCTTGTAGTGTCATACCCAAAATGACTCGAGGCTGTAATCGCTGCCAAGACTGAGTAAAGGGTCTGAATACTAATGTGATATTTCAGTTTTATTTTAATGTATATACATCTGCAAAAATGTCTATAAAACAGTTTTTGTTTTGTCATTATGGGGTATTGTGTGTAGATTGATGAGTGGAAAACAACAATTTAATCCATTTTAGAATAAGGCTGTAACGTAGCAACATTTGGAAAAGTCAAGGGGTCTGAATACTTTCCGAATGCACTGTATATGAACCAGTGGTCAAAGTCATCAAGACATAAAACTGTTAACCTTATTATATGAGGATTAATCAAGAAAATATTTCCTTAACGTGATTGCATTCAAAGCAATTGGCATAGCGGTTTACGTAGACTCCCTGCTCACCCACGACTGTGTGGCCGTGCACAACTCCAACACCATCAAGTTTCCTGATCACCGACGATGATGAGACAGCCTCTAGGGAGGATTTCAGTGACCTGGGAGTGTGGTGCCAGGACAACAACCTCACTCTCAATGTCAGCAAGACAAAGGAGCTGACTGTGGACTACAATGAAACGGAGGGCCGAGCCCATCCACATCAACGGGGCCTTAGCGTAGCGGGTCGAGAGCTTCCTGTTCCTTGTCTATGAACCCATCTTCAGTTTCCCAGAGTCACTGGCCTCGCTCACAAACCATCGGTGCATCACATCAACGACTGGAGTGTTGTAGACGTTAGAGTAGAGGAATCAATTTGCACTTCTCTCAAAGGCCCCCTCATTCACGCAAAGGGCGAGTCGGCCGTTTACCATCAAAGGACGTCAAATCTTCAAATGTTCCCAAGATACGCTTATCTCAACTCTGGATAGATATGAAAACCGTGCTGTAACATAAACCATTTAAGTAAGGAGAGAAGAACCCAACTTGAGCAGAAATATTCTAGCTAACTGATCCCTACATGAATTATGAATTATTTTTTGGGGGGGCTTCTTATCTTTACTTTGCCTCATTCTGCAATTTTACTTTCTAGTTTTAATGAGATATTGCTTGTATAAAGCAAATGTATCATGAAGTTTATATCATCATTTTGACAAGGAGTACTATGGCACACTGTAACTTTTGAAAATACATCTTATCAACATAACACAACAACACAAAGTCTGTTTTTTGTTAAGGTCTGTTTAAATGTATATTTTTTTAAATTAAATGTTAATGATCATTATAAGAATAATGAAAGGGAAGAACATAATTACTTAGCAACAGCAACACGTTTCTATATCCTGCGAGACATACGGTAAAAGTACACAAACATTTTGCACATATAGCACTACTGCCAATACTGGTACTACATTAAATAAACCAAACACTGCATCTGGAACACATCTAGTGCGCTATACGAGGGTTCAATCATGATACTATTTCTCAAATCAACACTATTACAGTGAGCCATTGTCTAAATGTAATACCCGGAAGGCATATATAAAGTGTGTGTCACTCTGCTGTCAAACCTTTATCTCCAATGGACTAATGTGGCGTTAACGTTAATCATACACAAATCCTCCTCATTGTTCATCAGTTGAGGAGCAGCGTAACCAACTGTAAAAAGGGAGGAGGTTCACCATGGTAGTAATAGATAACATTACACAGCCTTTTCCAAATGGGAGTGATTGACTTGGAGTGATCTGACATTCAAAAGAGCTATTACGACAAGAACACTTCACGGCAGGTACACTGCGATATTGGCCCGAGAACTGATGTAATACGTCCTTTTGACAATGCCGTGTAATTTCAAAAAGCCCTATTTCGAGTTCGCAGTCATTTCCTTCAAATTAAATCACCTTGGGTTACACGTTTCAGTTACAGAAGTTGGGGATAAAATTCACAACCATATCAAAGGATGAGCCTTCTTGAGTTAAGCAGCGTACACTGTCACAAAGAAACCAGATGTCCACGAAAAGCCTCTCTTTCATTTCCCCGTTCCTTTTATCTCTCTCGGTATGTTTTTTCTTTTTCCCCTCTCTCACCTTTTCAAAATGGTGGAGAAAGCTGAAGAACACAGGAGCCTGGAAGGCCTTGAAGGTACGCTTTCATCTGATTGGGTCGGACATAATCATGACGGCAAGAGTCGAGTGATTCAAGCTACAATGTGAGAATCAATAACCTATATATACTACCGTTCAAAAGTTTGGGGTCACTTAGAAATGTCCTTGTTTTTTAAAGAAAAGTTACATTTTTTGTCCATTAAAATAACATCAAATTGATCAGAAATACACTGTAGATATTGTTAATGTTGTAAATGACTATTGTAGCTGCAAACTGCTTTTTAATGGAATATCTACATAGGCGTACAGAGGCCCATTTTTCAGCAACCATCACTCCTGTGATGCAAAACACCAGTCTCAAAGTCAACAGTGAAGACGTGACTCCAGTATGCTGGCCTTCTAGGCAGAGTTCATCTGTCCAGTGTCTGTGTTCTTTTGCCCATCTTAATCATTAATTTTTATTGGCCAGTCTGAGATATGGCTTTTTCTTTGCAACTCTGCCTTGAAGGCCAGCATCCCGGAGTCGCCTCTTCACTGTTGACGTTGAGACTGGTGTTTTGCGGGTATTATTTCATGAAGCTGCCAGTTGAGGACTTGTGAGACATCTGTTTCTCAAACTAGACCCTCTAATGTATTTGTCTTCTTGCTCAGTTGTGCACCGGGGCCTCCCACTCCTCTTTCTATTCTGTTTAGAGCCAGTTTGCGATGCTCTGTGAAGGGAGGAGTACACAGCGTTGTACGAGATCTTCAGTTTCTTGGCAATTTCTCGCATGGAATAGCCTTCATTTCTCAGAACAAGAATAGACGGATGAGTTTCAGAAGAAAGCTCTTTGTTTCTGGCAATTTTGAGCCCGTAATCAAACCCACAAATGCCGATGCTCCAGATACTCAACTAGTCTAAAGAAGGCCAGTTTTATTGCTTCTCTAATCAGGACAAATATTTTCAGCTGTGTTAACATAATTGCAAAAGGGTATTCTAATGATCAATTAGCCTTTAACAATTATAAACTTGGATTAGCTAACACAACGTGCCATTGGAACACAGGAGTGATGGTTGCTGATAATGGGCCCCTGTACGCCTTTGTAGATATTCCATAAGAAAATCAGCCGTTTCCAGCTACAATAGTCATTTACTACATTGACAATGTCTACACTGTATTTCTGATCCATTTGATGTTATTTTAATGGACAAAATAACGTGATTTTCTTTCAAAAACAAGGACATTTCTAAGTGACCCCAAACTTTTAAACGGTAATGTATATTTGGACCAAAGATTGGACAAAAAAAGGGTGTTGGCAAGTCAAGCCAGACCACACAACGCAGGCAGAGTTCCTTCACGCTGATAGGTACTGTACAGCTTCAAGTGCCTCTGACACTAAACATACCTACATCCCTGTGAGTCAACCAGACAGAGAGTACCTCTGACACTAAACATACCTACGGCCCTGTGAGTCAGCCGGACAGACAGTGCCTCTGACACTAAACATACCTACGGCCCTGTGAGTCAGCCAGACAGACAGTGCCTCTGACACTAAACATACCTACGGCCCTGTGAGTCAGCCAGACAGACAGTACCTCTGACACTAAGCATACCTACGGCCCTGTGAGTCAACCGGACAGACAGTGCCTCTGACACTAAACATACCTACGGCCCTGTGAGTCAGCCAGACAGACAGTGCCTCTGACACTAAGCATACCTACGGCCCTGTGAGTCAGCCAGACAGACAGTGCCTCTGACACTAAACATACCTACAGCCCTGTGAGTCAGCCAGACAGACAGTGCCTCTGACACTAAACATACCTACGGCCCTGTGAGTCAGCCAGACAGACAGTGCCTCTGACACTAAACATACCTACGGCCCTGTGAGTCAGCCAGACAGACAGTACCTCTGACACTAAGCATACCTACGGCCCTGTGAGTCAACCGGACAGACAGTGCCTCTGACACTAAACATACCTACGGCCCTGTGAGTCAGCCAGACAGACAGTGCCTCTGACACTAAACATACCTACGGCCCTGTGAGTCAGCCAGACAGACAGTGCCTCTGACACTAAACATACCTACGGCCCTGTGAGTCAGCCAGACAGACAGTGCCTCTGACACTAAACATACCTACGGCCCTGTGAGTCAGCCAGACAGACAGTGCCTCTGACACTAAACATACCTACGGCCCTGTGAGTCAGCCAGACAGACAGTGCCTCTGACACTAAACATACCTACGGCCCTGTGAGTCAGCCAGACAGACAGTGCCTCTGACACTAAACATACCTACGGCCCTGTGAGTCAGCCAGACAGACAGTACCTCTGACACTAAACATACCTACGGCCCTGTGAGTCAGTCAGACAGACAGTACCTCTGACACTAAGCATACCTACAGCCCTGTGAGTCAGCCAGACAGACAGTGCCTCTGACACTAAGCATACCTACGGCCCTGTGAGTCAGCCAGACAGACAGTGCCTCTGACACTAAACATACCTATGGCCCTGTGAGTCAGCCAGACAGACAGTACCTCTGACACTAAGCATACCTACGGCCCTGTGAGTCAGGCAGACAGACAGTGCCTCTGACACTAAGCATACCTACGGCCCTGTGAGTCAGCCAGACAGACAGTGCCTCTGACACTAAGCATACCTACGGCCCTGTGAGTCAGCCGGACAGACAGTGCCTCTGACACTAAGCATACCTACGGCCCTGTGAGTCAGCCAGACAGACAGTGCCTCTGACACTAAACATACCTACATCCCTGTGAGTCAGCCAGACAGACAGTGCCTCTGACACTAAACATACCTACGGCCCTGTGAGTCAGCCGGACAGACAGTGCCTCTGACACTAAACATACCTACGGCCCTGTGAGTCAGCCAGACAGACAGTGCCTCTGACACTAAGCATACCTACGGCCCTGTGAGTCAGCCAGACAGACAGTGCCTCTGACACTAAGCATACCTACGGCCCTGTGAGTCAGCCAGACAGACAGTGCCTCTGACACTAAACATACCTACGGCCCTGTGAGTCAGCCGGACAGACAGTGCCTCTGACACTAAACATACCTACGGCCCTGTGAGTCAGCCGGACAGACAGTAGAATGAGTGGTAGGGGAAATATAAATGCACATCTTATCATCCTCTGCTGATCTGAAATGACTTTGGAGTTCCAGAACATTATCTCCTTCCCTTTCAACGGCAACACACAGGCATTCATTATAAACCCATTTAAAGAGACGATTGGTCAGGAACACAGCCATTATCATTATTTGTTTCCCTTGTTGCCAAGCAGCAGCCATTCCTTTTGGGTTTATAAGAACAAATATCACATCTGTTTGGGGATGCTTTGGGATGCACGGTGCATTCTGAGCAGGGTGTTGAGCCTCTTGGATCGATGTATTTCATCGTTGGTTGATGACAAGTGACATTGATTTCTTCTGTTTTCTCTTCCAAAAAATGCATGCATTTTAATTGTCAAAATACGTATTTAAAGTTTTTTTAAACATCAATTTTTCCAAACAAATTCAAACAAATGCATTAAATGAATGAGAGACAATAAAAATACAAAAGGAATATCTTTGGTTGTGACTTGTTGTGACATGCAGAGCATTTTATGATATTCTGACTCTGAATGGCCTCTTTCTTTCAGATGGAGCTAAAAGTAATTTCCATGTTGCTTCCTTCATTGCTACTTTCTCCTCACAGAGCTCTCAGGTTTTGTCCATTAAAAGTTCCTGTGTTACCGTGACAACCTCAGCTGTACTCACATTGGTTACGCACACAAAATGAAGAAAATGGAGACTCCAATGTAAGTCTGATCGAGTGAGAAATGGAACGTATGTACAGTTGTATTGTTTAGGCATGGATCAGGCGCAGTCTTTTGATTTTCAATTTGACATTTTATGTTCTGGCTTTATGAGCTATTCAAAGGGGATTGCTCCCGAGCTCGAGCATGCTACCATGGGAAATAATGGGGGTTTGTCTGCGAGCATCGTGTTATTAATAATGATAGAGGTTTCCCTTTACAAAGTAAATATCTTTCTGTGTTTCCTACCGTGCGGACTTGAAATAGACAACATTCGCTAACTAAAAGTAATAGAAATGGTCTCATTTAGCTGTCATAATACTGTGGGATAACGAACCACGTCTAGAATTTCCTATATGGAAATTACAAACTTTAGAAGGCTTTTTAAACCTCGAATACATTACAAGTTTGCATTTCCTGCTGTGCAGGACAATTCTCAGCAACAGAAGAGTGAACAAATTAAGATCCTACATCTGTAGAGTGAATAGTTCGCTAGCACTATGCGCATGGTCACCTGAAATTGAAACTGAAGAAGCATTAAAAAACTACACGTCTCCAGTTGAGAATGATTCAATGCACTGGATAAAAGCAGAATATACTTGATACATAATATCGAATACTTTGATACATCACCGATAAAGATCCCACTAACCACCGGGGACATGACACTAACCACTGGGGACATGACACTAACCACCAGGGGACATGACACTAACCACTGGGGACATGACACTAACCACTGGGGACATGACACTAACCACTGGGGACATGACACTAACCACTGGGGACATGACACTAACCACCGGGGACATGACACTAACCACTGGGGACATGACACTAACCACCGGGGACATGACACTAACCACTGGGGACATGACACTAACCACTGGGGACATGACACTAACCACCGGGGACATGACACTAACCACCGGGGACATGACACTAACCACCGGGGACATGACACTAACCACTGGGGACATGACACTAACCACTGGGGACATGACACTAACCACTGGGGACATGACACTAACCACTGGGGACATGACACTAACCACCGGGGGACATGACACTAACCACCGGGGACATGACACTAACCACCGGGGGACATGACACTAACCACCGGGGACATGACACTAACCACCGGGGACATGACACTAACCACCGGGGACATGACACTAACCACTGGGGACATGACACTAACCACTGGGGACATGACACTAACCACTGGGGACATGACACTAACCACTGGGGACATGACACTAACCACCGGGGACATGACACTAACCACTGGGGACATGACACTAACCACTGGGGACATGACACTAACCACCGGGGGACATGACACTAACCACCGGGGACATGACACTAACCACTGGGGACATGACACTAACCACTGGGGACATGACACTAACCACTGGGGACATGACACTAACCACTGGGGACATGACACTAACCACCGGGGACATGACACTAACCACTGGGGACATGACACTAACCACTGGGGACATGACACTAACCACCGGTGACATGACACTAACCACTGGGGACATGACACTAACCACCGGGGGACATGACACTAACCACCGGGGACATGACACTAACCACTGGGGACATGACACTAACCACTGGGGACATGACACTAACCACCGGGGACATGACACTAACCACTGGGGACATGACACTAACCACCGGTGACATGACACTAACCACTGGGGACATGACACTAACCACTGGGGACATGACACTAACCACTGGGGACATGACACTAACCACCGGGGACATGACACTAACCACTGGGGACATGACACTAACCACTGGGGACATGACACTAACCACCGGGGACATGACACTAACCACCGGGGACATGACACTAACCACTGGGGACATGACACTAACCACCGGGGACATGACACTAACCACTGGGGACATGACACTAACCACCGGGGGACATGACACTAACCACCGGGGACATGACACTAACCACTGGGGACATGACACTAACCACCGGGGACATGACACTAACCACCGGGGACATGACACTAACCACTGGGGACATGACACTAACCACCGGGGGACATGACACTAACCACCGGGGACATGACACTAACCACTGGGGACATGACACTAACCACTGGGGACATGACACTAACCACCGGGGACATGACACTAACCACTGGGGACATGACACTAACCACCGGGGACATGACACTAACCACCGGGGACATGACACTAACCACTGGGGACATGACACTAACCACTGGGGACATGACACTAACCACTGGGGACATGACACTAACCACTGGGGACATGACACTAACCACCGGGGGACATGACACTAACCACCGGGGACATGACACTAACCACTGGGGACATGACACTAACCACTGGGGACATGACACTAACCACCGGGGACATGACACTAACCACTGGGGACATGACACTAACCACCGGGGACATGACACTAACCACCGGGGACATGACACTAACCACTGGGGACATGACACTAACCACCGGGGACATGACACTAACCACTGGGGACATGACACTAACCACCGGGGACATGACACTAACCACCGGGACATGACACTAACCACCGGGGACATGACACTAACCACTGGGGACATGACACTAACCACTGGGGACATGACACTAACCACCCGGGGGGACATGACACTAACCACTGGGGACATGACACTAACCACCGGGGACATGACACTAACCACTGGGGACATGACACTAACCACCGGGGACATGACACTAACCACCGGGGACATGACACTAACCACCGGGGACATGACACTAACCACCGGGGACATGACACTAACCACCGGGGACATGACACTAACCACCGGGGACATGACACTAACCACCGGGGACATGACACTAACCACCGGGGACAGGACACTAACCACCGGGGACATGACACTAACCACCAGGGACATGACACTAACCACCGGGGACATGACACTAACCACCGGGGACATGACACTAACCACCGGGGACAGGACACTAACCACCGGGGACAGGACACTAACCACCGGGGACATGACACTAACCACCGGGGACATGACACTAACCACCGGGGACAGGACACTAACCACCGGGGACAGGACACTAACCACCGGGGACAGGACACTAACCACCGGGGACAGGACACTAACCACCGGGGACATGACACTAACCACCGGGGACATGACACTAACCACCGGGGACAGGACACTAACCACCGGGGACAGGACACTAACCACCGGGGACAGGACACTAACCACCGGGGACAGGACACTAACCACCGGGGACATGACACTAACCACCGGGGACATCATAGAACATAACACCGCCAGTATTGATATCTCTCTCTTTCTCTCTCCTGAAGACACCGGATGTCATGATTTCATGGTGTGAATCATCTTTGACTCTTCAGACACTTGGGTATACACTTCACATAATAGATGGATCAGTAAGATGTGTTGTTTGTACCACTGAAACCTGTGTAAAATACAGTTGAAGTCGGAAATTTACAAAAAAAATATGTTGGAGTCATTAAAACTCATTTCTCAACCACTCCACAAATTTCTTGTTAACAAACTATAGTTTTGGCTAGTCGGTTAGGACATCTACTTTGTGCATGACACAAGTAATGTTTCCAACAATTATTTACAGACAGATCCAGGCACTTGTCATCTCCCGTCTGGATTACTGCAACTGTTGGCTGGGCTCCCTGCCTGTGCCATTAAACCCCTACAACTCATCCAGAACGCCGCAGCCCGTCTGGTGTTCAACCTTCCCAAGTTCTCTCACGTCACCCCGCTCCTCCGCTCTCTCCACTGGCTTCCAGTTGAAGCTCGCATCCGCTACAAGACCATGGTGCTTGCCTACGGAGCTGTGAGGGGAACGGCACCTCAGTACCTCCAGGCTCTGATCAGGCCCTACACCCAAACAAGGGCACTGCGTTCATCCACCTCTGGCCTGCTCGCCTCCCTACCACTGAGGAAGTACAGTTCCCGCTCAGCCCAGTCAAAACTGTTCGCTGCTCTGGCCCCCCAATGGTGGAACAAACTCCCTCACGACGCCAGGACAGCGGAGTCAATCACCACCTTCCGGAGACACCTGAAACCCCACCTCTTTAAGGAATACCTAGGATAGGATAAAGTAATCCTTCTCACCCCCCCCCTTAAAAGATTTAGATGCACTATTGTAAAGTGGCTGCTCCACTGGATGTCATAAGGTGAATGCACCAATTTGTAAGTCGCTCTGGATAAGAGCGTCTGCTAAATGACTTAAATGTAAATGTAAAATTATTTCACTTATAATTCACTGTATCACAATTCCAGTGGGTCAGAAGTTTACATACACTAAGTTGACTGTGCCTTTAAACAGCATGGAAAATTCCAGAAAATGATGTCATGGCTTTAGAAGCTTCTGACATCATTTGAGTCAATTGGAGGTGTACCTATGGATGTATTTCAAGGCCTACCTTCAAACTCAGTGCCTCTTTGCTTTACATCATGGAAAAATCTAAATAAATCAGCAAAGACCTGGTTATCCTTGGGAGCAATTTCCAAACGCCTGACGGTACCACATTCATTTGTACAAACAATAGTACGCAAGCATAAACACCATGGGACCACACAGCCACCATACCGCTCAGGAAGGAGACATGTTCTGTCTCCTAGAGAGACACGTACTTTTGTGCGAAAAGTGCAAATCAATCCCAGAACAACAGCAAAGGATATTGTGAAGATGCTGGAGGAAACAGGTACAAAAGTATCTATATCCACAGTAAAACGAGTCCTATATCGACATAACCTGAAAGGCTGCTCAGCAAGGAAGAAGCCACTGCTCCAAAATCGCCATAAAAAAGCCATCATACTTTTTTTTGAGAAATGTCATCTGGTCTGATGATATAAAAATATAACTGTTTGGCTATAATGACCATTGTTATGTTTGGAGGAAAAAGGGGGAGGCTTGCAAGCAGAGGAACACCATCCCAACCCTGGATCACGTTGGTGGCAGCATCATGTTGTGGGGGTGCTTTGCTGCAGGAGGGACTTGTGCACTTCACAAAATAGATAGCATCATGAGGTAGGAAAATTACTTGTATATATTGAAGCAACATCTCAAGACATCAGTCAGAAAGTTAAAGCTTGGTCACAAATGGGTCTTTCAAATGGACAATGACCCCAAGCATACTTCCAAAGTTGTGGCAAGATGGCTTAAGGACAACAAAAGGGTATTTGAGTGACCATCACAACGCCCTGACCTCAATCCCATAGAACATTTGTGGGCAGAACAGTTACACCAGCTCTGTCGGGAGGAATGGGCCACAATTCACCCAATTTATTGTGGGAAGCTTGTGGAAGGCTACCCGAAACATTTGACCCAAGTTAAACTATTCAAAGGCAACGCTACCAAATACTAATTGAGTGTATGTAAACTTGTAACCCACCGGGAATGTGATGAAAGAAATAAAAGCTGAAAGAAATCATTCTCTCTACTATTATTCTGACATTTCACATTCTTAAAATAAAGTGGTGATCCAAACTGACCTAAAACAGAGAATTTTTACTAGGATTAAATGTCAGGAATTGTGAAAACTGAGTTTAAATGTATTTGGCTAAGGTGTATGTGAACTTCCGACTTCAACTGTATATATACATGCAATTAGAAAAAAAACTGCTTCAGGAATCGGGGAATACAACACATATTTGCAGGGGAGAGGCGCCTGAGGCAAAACACTTGTTTACCTTTGCAGACTTCTTAAGCGTGCTCCCTGTAGCCCCGTAGCCCCGTACCCAGGACACGCAGGGCAACAGAAGGTGAAAGAAGCACACAGAGACAGTGGGATTGACAGCTAAGGTTAAGGGTCCTCCTCTACATAAAATAATACCAGCTGTGCTAACATCACATCTTCTCCCGTAATAGAAATCAAAACAGGGTTACTCTTCCTTCTCGTCTTCGTATTGTGACTCTATACGACTACATTATGACAGTCTGAAGTTACAAATCTCCAGATGGAAGAAGACAACGGGATACGGCCACGTGACCACATCTTCCAAGGGTCCCCCAGCGAGAACCCTAACTTTATGCTTCCTGTCAGTGGCGCGACAGATTGCTTGAGAACAACCTGTTAAGATAAGGCAGATATTTCCCTAAAAACAGACTTCATACTTCGAGAATAGAGGCCACGTCGCATTGAACGATAAATATTACTTCCCTCATACAGCAGTTACTGGCCATGGCAACTGCGAGAAGCAATGTCTCAAGGCGCAATAACGGTGTATAAAAGAGAGTCATTTCATTTTGACTGGTCATTGAGAGAATTTGATGTGGTCTTTGAATTGTTCTTGTTCTCGTCTGCATGTCCACGCGTTTTCCCTAACTAATGCTACATTGTTCAGTTTCAAAACAGGATGAAATTCAAAATCCCTGTGGGAGGACAGAAGCCTTTTCAGCTTTCCTGAGGTGCACCTCAAATTCTCTCCAATGCAGTCATTATTACAGTGAGTTCTGACTGGGCGCCACACGACATCTCTTTTAAAGGTGAAGAGGGGGTGTACGAAAGTGACAAGGTAAAAACCTTTTAAAAGAACCGCAGGGAGTCTGGATACAAAAGCTCATGCATCACATGCTTTATTATGGTCAAGATATGTTTTTTACTGCAAGTTTGTAATTGGTTGTCCACCATTAAGCTAATGTGGTACTTATTTCATGTACATCTAGATATACTGTATATGTTGAAATTCCATGGGTTCGTTGGGTACAAAGTAAAGAACTGGTTGGACAATGTCCTGTATGTCTGGCTGTGCAAGTGGGAAATGACACGTATCCTATTAGGGAAGGTGGTAGGTTGACAGCAGAATGGCATGAAATGCTTAAAAATAGCATGTCAAGACACTTTGAATTTCAGTGCAGAATGTTCCATTTGAATACAAAATTACATGAGGGACAGTAAGTGTTGTACAAACACACACACACACACACACACACACACACACACACACACACACACACACACACACACACACACACACACACACACACACACACACACACACACACGCGCGCGCGCTGCAGCAAGAATAGATACAGTCTGTGTCTTGTTGGCTTTCATCATAGATTTTTAGGATGGAAAATCTGTCAGCACTTCCCACCCACAGTCACATCTTTTGAAGTCATTTATGGTAAATGCCACATTTGTCAATGTGTAATGCCGCTGCTCCTACACTATTAAATTGAACTAAAGGAAGGACAAATGAGGAGAGACTGAAATGGTCTTTTTGTGTGAAATCGCCAGTTGGCAACCCATCCCTTGTGGGATTAATTGACACATAAACAAACATTCCTGTAACCTGGTTCCCATCCAACTTCTTTATGCAAGTAAAGTACGTTGGATAAAAAAAATGTCACGACGAGCCTGATGGAAACAACAAATATGTCGGTAAACTTTCCAAATGTCGGCAAAACAAAACATGTTAGGCAAGATGTGATCTTTTTAAAAATGGATTATGGGAGAAATGGTGGTGGAAATGCAATAATAACAACCCTAGAGCAGTAATAGAATATAAAACATAAAAACAGATGTATAAATACAAATAAATGAAACAGGAGTTTAAACCCGGTACGGAACAAAGAGAAGATTCAAGTGTGAGAGTTATACAGCGCATTCGGAAAGTATTCAGACCCCTTGACTTTTTCCACATTTTGTTAAGTTACAGACTTATTCTAAAATGTATTAAACAGTTTGTTTCCTCATCAATCTACACATAGTAACCCATAATGACAAAACAGAAACAGGTTTTCAGAAATGTTTGCAAATTTAAAAAAATGAAATATTACATTTACATAAGTATTCAGACGCTTTACTCAGTACTTTGTTGAAGCACCTTTGGCAGCGATTACAGCCTTGAGTTTTCTTGAATATGACGTTACAAGCTTGACACACCTGTATTTGTGGAGTTTCTCCCATTCTCCTCTGCAGATCTTCTCAAGCTCTGTCTGGTTGGAAAGGGAGCGTGACTGCACAGCTATTTTCAGGTCTCTACTGTTCGATCGGGTTCAAGTCCGGCTCTGACTGTCCCGAAGCCAGTCATGCATTGTCTTGGATGTGTGCTTAGGGTCATTGTCCTGTGGAAGGTGAACCTTCGTCCCAGTCTGAGGTCCTGAGCACTCTGGAGCAGGTTTTCATCAAGGAACTCTATGTACTTTGCTCCGTTCATCTTTCCCTCGATCCTGACTAGTCTCCCAGTCCCTGCTGCTGAAAAACATCCCCAAAGCATGATCCTGCCACCACCATGCTTCACCGTAGGGATGGTGCCAGGTTTCCCCATATGTGGCACTTGGCATTCAGGCCAAAGAGTTCAGTTGGCAAGAGAATCTTGTTTCTTATGGTTTGAGAGTCTTTAGCTGCCTATTGGCAAACGCCAAGCGGAATGTCATGTGCCTTTAACTGAGGAGTTGCTTCCGACTGGCCACTCCACCATAAAGGCCTGATTGGTGGAGTGCCGCAGAGATGGTTGTCCTTCTGGAAGTTTCTCCCATCTCCACTTCTCTGGAGCTCTGTCAGAGTGACCATCAGGTTCTTGGTCACCTCCCTAACCAATGCCCTTCTCCCAGATTGCTCAGTTTGGTTGGACAGTTTGGCCGGGTGGCCAGCTCTAGGAAAAGTCTTGGCACTTCCAAACTTCTTCCGTTTAAGAATGATGGAGGCCACTGTGTTCTTGGGGACCTTCAATGCTGCAGAAATGTTTTGGTACCCTTCCCCAGATCTGTGCCTCGTCACAATCCTGTCTCGGAGCTTTACGGACTATTCCTTCAACCTCATAGTTTGGTTTTTGTTCTGACATGCACTGTTAACTGTGTGACCTTA
This sequence comes from Oncorhynchus nerka, assembly GCF_034236695.1. Classification (NCBI taxonomy): domain Eukaryota; kingdom Metazoa; phylum Chordata; class Actinopteri; order Salmoniformes; family Salmonidae; genus Oncorhynchus; species Oncorhynchus nerka. Next base: position 85,271,704 of record NC_088415.1, read on the forward strand.
TATAGACAGGTGTGTGCCTTTCCAAATCATGTCCAATCAAGTGACTTGACCACAGGTGGACTCCAATCAAGAAACATCTCAAGGATGATCAATGGAAACAGGATGCACCTGAGCTCAATTTTGTCTCAAGACAATAGATTTTTGATTTTAGATTCTTCAAAGTAGCCACCCTTCGCCTTAATGACAGCTTTACACACTCTTGGCATTCTCTCAACCAGCTTCACCTGGAATGATTTTCCAACAGTCTTGAAGACAGCCTATAGGGAGGAGGTCAGAGACCTGGCCGGGTGGTGCCAGAATAACAACCTATCCCTCAACGTAACCAAGACTAAGGAGATGATTGTGGACTACAGGAAAAGGAGGACCTAGCAAGCCCCCATTCTCATCGACGGGACTGTAGTGGAGCAGGTTGAGAGCTTCAAGTTCCTTGGTGTCCACATCAACAACAAACTAGAATGGTCCAAACACACCAACACAGTCGTGAAGAGAGCACGACAAAGCCTACTCCCACTCAGGAAACTAAAACGATTGAGATCCTCAAAAGGTTCTACAACTGCAACATCGAGAGCACTGGTTGCATCACTGTTGTGACTGGTTGCATCACTGCCTGGTACGGCAATTCTTCGGCCTCTAACCACAAGGCACTACAGAGGGTAGTGCGTACTGCCCAGTACATCACTGGGGCTAAGCTGCCTGCCATCCAGGACCTCTACACCAGGCAGTGTCAGAGGAAGGCCCTAAAAATGGTCAAAGACCCCAGCCACCCCAGTCATAGACTGTTCTCTCTACTACCGCATGGCAAGCGGTACCAGAGTGCCAAGTCTAGGACAAAAAGGCTTCTCAACAGTTTTTACCCCCAAGCCATAAGACTCCTGAATAGGTAATCACATGGCTACCCGGACTATTTGCATTGTGTTCCTCCCCCCACACACACACACCAAACCCTCATTTTACGCTGCTGCTACACTCTGTTTATCATATATGCAAAGTAACTTTAACTATACATTCATGTACATACTACCTCAATTGGGCCGACCAACCAGTGCTCCCGCACATTGTCTACCTGGGCTATCTGCATTGTGTCCCGCCACCCGCCACCCACCACCCGCCAACCCCTCTTTTACGCTACTGCTACTCTCTGTTCATCATATATGCATAGTCACTTTAACCATATCTACATGTACATACTACCTCAATCAGCTTGAGTAACCGGTGTCTGTATGTAGTCTCGCTACTTTTATAGCCTCGCTACTGTATATAGCCTGTCTTTTTACTGTTGTTTTATTTCTTTAGCTACATATTGTTCACCTAATACCTTTTTTGCACTATTGGTTAGAGCCTGTAAGTAAGCATTTCACTGTAAGTAAGCATTTCACCTGTTGTATTCGGTGCACGTGACAAATAAACTTTGATTTGATAAGTTCCCACATATGCTGAGCACTTGCTGCTTTTCCTTCACTCTGTGGTCCAACTGCTCCAAAACCATCTCAATTGGGTTGAGGTCGGGTGATTGTGCAGGCCAAGTCATCTGATGCAACATTGCATCACTCTCCTTCTTGGTTAAATAGCACTTAAACAGCCTGGAGGTGTGTTGGGTCATTGTCCTGTTGAAAAACAAACGATAGTCCCACTAAGTGCAAACCATATGGGATGGTTTATCGCTGCAGAATGTTGTGGTAGCCATTCTGGTTAAGTGTGCCTTGAATTCTAAATAAATCACCCACAGTGTCACCAGCAAAGCAGACCCACACCATCACACCTCCTCTTTCATGCTTCTCGGTCGGAACCACACATGCCTACATCACCTACTGTTTACCTACTCTGCATCTCGCAAAGACACGGCATTTGGAACCAAAAATCTCAAATTTGGACTCATCAGATCAAAGGACTGATTTCCACAGGTCTAATATCCATTGCTTGTGTTTCTTGGCCCAAGCAAGTCTCTTATTATTATTGCTGTCCTTTAGTAGTCGTTTCGTTGCAGCAATTCGACTATGAAGGTCTGATTCACGCAGTCTCATCTGAACAGTTGATGTTGGGCTGCAATTTCTGAGACTGGTAACTCTAATGAACTTATCCTCTTCAGAAGAGGTTCTTCTGGGTCTTCCTTTCCTGTGGCGGTCGTCATGAGAGCCAGTTTCATGGTAGTGCTTGATAGTTTTTGCGACTGCACTTACATAAACATTAAAAGTTTTTCCAGAAATTTTCCGGATAGACTGACCTTCATGTCTTAAAGTAATGATAGACTGTTGTTTCTCTTTCCTTATTTGAACTGTTCTTGCCATAATAAGGACTTGGTCTATTACCAAATAGGGTATTTTCTCTAAACCACCCCTACCTTGTCACAACACAACTGATTGGCTCAAATTCATTAAGAAGGAAAGAAATTCCACAAATTAACTTTTATCAAGGCACACCTGTTAATTTAAATGCATTCCAGGTGACTACCTCATGACGTTGGTTGTGAGAATGCCAAGAGTGTGCAGAGCTGCCATCAAGGCAAAAGGTGGCTAATTTGAATAATCACAAATAAAAAATATATTTTGATTTGTTTCACACTTTTTTGGTTACTACATGATTCCATGTGTGTTATTTCATAGTGTTGATGTCTTCACTATTATTCTGGAATATGTAGAAAATAGTACAAATAAAGAAATACCCTTGAATGAGTAGGTGTGTTAAAACTTTTGATTGGTACTGTGTACAGTCGTGGCCGAAAGCTTTGAGAATTATACAAATATTAATTTTCACAAAGTATGCTGCCTCAGTTTGTATGATGGCAATTTGCAAATACTCCAGAATGTTATGAAGAGTGATCAGATGAATTGCAATTAATTGCAAAGTCCCTCTTTGCCATGCAAGTGAACTGAATCCCCCCAAAAACATTTCCACTGCATTTCAGCCCTGCCACAAAAGGACCAGCTGACATCATGTCAGTGATTCTCTCGTTATTAACACAGGTGTGAGTGTTGACGAGGACAAGGCTGGAGATCACTCTGTCATGCTGATTGAGTTCGAATAACAGACTGGAAGCTTCAAAAGGAGGGTGGTGCTTGGAATCATTGCTCTTATTTGGTTACCAGCAAGGAAACACGTGCTGTCATCATTACTTTGCACAAAAAGGGCTTCACAGGCAAGGATATTGCTGCCAGTAAGTTTGCACCTAAGTCAGCCATTTATCGGATCATCAAGAACTTCAAGGAGAGCGGTTCAATTGTTGTGAAGAAGGCTTCAGGGCGCCCGAGAAAGTCCAGCAAGCGCCAGGACCATCTCCTAAAGTTGATTCAGCTGTGGGATCGGGGTACCACCAGTGCAGATCTTGCTCAGGAATGGCAGCAGGCAGGTGTGAGTGAATCTGCACGCACAGTGAGGCGAAAACTTTTGGAGGATGCCCTGGTGTCAAGAAGGGCAGCAAAGAAGCCACTTCTCTCCAGGAAAAACATCAGGGACAGACTGATATTCTGCAAAAGGTACAGGGATTGGATTGCTGAGGACTGGGGTAAAGTCATTTTCTCTGATGAATCTCCTTTCCGATTGTTTGGGACATCCAGAAAAAATCTTGTCCGGAGAAGATAAGGTGGGCGCTACCATCAGTCCTGTGTCATGCCAACAGTAAAACATCCTGAGACCATTCATGTGTGGTCATGCTTCTCAGCCAAGGGAGTGGACTCACTCACAATTTTGCCTAAGAACACAGCCATGAATAAAGAATGGTATCAACACATTCTCCGAGAGCAACTTCTCCCAACCATCCAGGAACAGTTTGGTGACGAACAATGCCTTTTCCAGCATGATGGAGCACCTTGCCATAAGGCAAAAGTGATAACTAAGTGGCTCGGGGAACAAAACATCGATATTTTGGGTCCATGGCCAGAAAACTCCCCAGACCTTAATCCCATTGAGAATTTGTGGTCAATCCTCAAGAGGCGGGTGGACAAACAAAAACACACAAATTCTGACAAACTTCATGCATTGATTATGCAAGAATGGGCTGCCATCAGTCAGGATGTGGCATAGAAGTTAATTGACAGCATGCCAGGGCGGATTGCAGAGGTCTTGAAAAAGAAGGGTCGACACTGCAAATATTGACTCTGCATCAACTTCATGTAATTGTCAATAAAAGCCTTTGACACTTATGAAATGCTTGTAATTATACTTCAGTATTCCATAGTAACATCTGACAAAAATATGTAAAGACACTGAGGCAGCAGACTTTGTGAAAATTAATGTGTGTCATTCTCAAAACCTTTGGCCTCGACTGTATATACAGTTGAAGTCGTAAGTTTACATACACCTTAGCCAAATACATTTAAACTCAGTTTTTCACAATTTCTGACATTTAATCCTAGTAAAAACTGCCTGTCTTAGGTCAGTTAGGATCACCACTTTATTTTAAGAATGTGAAATGTCAGAATAATAGTAGAGAGAATTATTTATTTCAGCTTTTATTTCTTACATCACATTCCCAGTGGGTAAGAAGTTACATACACTCAATTAGTATTTGGTAGCATTGCCTTTAAATTGTTTAACTTGCGTCAAATGTTGCAGGTAGCCTTCCACAAGCTTCCCACAATAAGTTGAGTGAATTGTGGCCCATTCCTCCTGACAGAGCTGGTGTAACTGAGTCAGGTTTGTAGGCCTCCTTGCTCACACACGCTTTTTCAGTTCTGCCCACAAATGTTATATAGGATTGAGGTCAGGGTTTGTGATGGCCCCTCCAATTCCTTGACGTTGTTGTCCTTAAGCCATTTTGCCACAACTTTGGAAGTATGCTTGGTGTCTGTCATTGTCCATTTGAAAACCCATTTGATTTGCAACCAAGCTTCGTGACTGATGTCTTGAGATGTTGCTTCAATATATCCACATAATTGTCCTACCTTATGATGTAATCTATTTTGTGAAGTGCACCAGCCCCTCTTGCAGCAAAGCACCCCCACATCACGATGCTGCCACCCCTGTGCTTCACAGCTGGGATGGTGTTCTTCAGCTTGCAAGCTTCCCCCTTTTCCCTCCAAACATAACGATGGTCATTATGGCCAAACAGTTCTGTTTTTGTATCATCAGACCAGATGAAATTTCTCCAAAAAGTACGATCTTTGTCCCCATGTGCATTTGCAAACCGTAGTCTGGCTTTTTATGGCGGTTTTGGAGCAGTGGCTTCTTCCTTGCTGAGTGGCCTTTCAGGTTATGTCGATATAGGACTCGTTTTTACTGTGGATATGGATAGTTTTGTACCTGTCTCTTCCAGAATCTTCACAAGGTTCTTTGCTGTTGTTCTGGGATTGATTTTCACTTTTCGCACCGAAGAACGTTCATCTCTAGGAGACAGAACGCATCTCCTTCCTGAGAGGTATGACGGCTGCGTGGTCCCATGGTGTTTATACTTGCATACTATTGTTTGTACAGATGAATGTGGTACCTTCAGGCGTTTGGAAATTGCTCCCAAGGATGAAACAGACTTGTGGAGGTCTACAATTTATTTTCTGAGGTCTTGGCTGATTTCTTTTTATTTTCCCATGATGTCAAGCAAAGAGGCCCCAGAGTTTGAAGGTAGGCCTTTAAATACATCCACAGGTACACCTCCAATTGACTCAAATGATGTCAATTAGCCTATCAGAAGCTTCTAAATCCATGACATCAGTTTTTGGAATTATCCAAGCTGTTTAAAGGTACAGTCAACTTAGTTCATGTAAACTTTTGACACACTGGAATTGTGATACAGTGAATTATAAGTGAAATAATAAAGCAATTGTTGGAAAAATTACTTGTGTCATGCACAAAGTAGATGGCCTAACCGACTTGCCAAAACTATAGTTCGTTAACAAGACATTTGTGGAGTGGTTGAAAAACGAGTTTTAATGACTCCAACCTAAGTGTATGTAAAATTCCGACTTCAACTGTATGTATACATGTGTGTGTATAACGTGTGTGTGTACCTGTTAGAAATTGGGGGCATCCTGGGATGTTCTTTTGTATGTGATTGCTGAAAGAGTGAGTTAGCTAGCCTCTGCTAATTCACATTTATTTCCATGCCGTCTACAAATCACAAATCTACAGCCATCAACATACTGTTGTCCTGAACATCTAATGTGCTTCCTATGTCTATCGTCAGAATAAACACCAATCAACTGGGATGGCTGGCTGGATAATCCTTTAAAACACAACGCAAGAGAGTTACGAAATAGCATCAAATCTGTCACACTGGTACCGAGACCAGTCTTCTTGTCTTCGATGGACAGCTATTACACTGGTACCGAGACCAGTCTTCTTGTCTTTGCTGGACAGCTGTTACACTGGTACCGAGACCAGTCTTCTTGTCTTTGCTAGACAGCTGTTACACTGGTTCCCGAGACCAGTCTTCTTGTCTTTGCTGGACAGCTGTTACACTGGTACCGAGACCAGTCTTCTTGTCTTTGCTGGACAGCTGTTACACTGGTACCGAGACCAGTCTTCTTGTCTTTGCTGGACAGCTGTTACATTTGTTGTGTGTGACACAAAGCTTTCCGTTTGTCAAATTGTCCCAGACAGTCCTCTCCACACATCCACAATGTACACAACAACCTACAGCAGTTTCATGCCGGAAACTGCCCCAATTATTCTCTCAATAACATCCTGTGTTGTGTGTGGTACTCGTTAAAAAGTGACTGCATGGCGATATCGGGAAAAAAAGACTTCATTATCTGTGACCAAATGTAGCTGTCTATGACAGCTCATATCACTATTGTGACAGGGATATGTACCATGAGCCTTTGCAAGTACTGTTACCAGACCACTGTTAGCAGCATTACTATGCACTGAGGATCAGTGACCTGCAGTGACAAGCAGACATTACAGTGACCTTAGTGAGGGGGGCTGCCAAGCTGAGGCACTGGCAGATCTCTCCAAGTCACGAGGTGAGTCCGCCCGATGACAGATGTAATTTCTAACAGGCCCATAAGACTGGGCGCTAGACAGCCATCCTGACATTATGGATAATAAATCAAGTGTACACTGTGGCTGAAAACACAACACTGTTTTGAACCCATAGTCTTTACACAGCAAACAGGGGACGTCCTGAGGACATTAGGCAATGTTCCCATTAGGTCCCTTAAGGATTTCGGAGCGACCTTATCCCTCTGACATTCTGAGAACGTTCGAAGAACGTTGTGTGATGGACCCAAGGGAACGTTCTCCGGGGGACCTTTGTATAGTTCCCTGTAAGTTCCCAGAATGTCATAGAGGCCCATGTCAGGACCTTTCTAGGACGTTCTCAGGACGTACATTTGACTAATCCTTAGGACGTCGCATGATGGTGCCTAGGCAACATTCTGAGGGACCTTTTTCTAATCCCCGGTTTGTCCCTGGGACTTCCCCGTCGATGTTCTTGGGACGTTGTGTCATGGTCTGAAGCGCTGAAGCTCCCCTGATTGTCTCAGGTGTCCCAAATCATTATAAGTACAGTAATGAGATGGTATCAGGGTTTTAAAGGTAAGTGCTACTCTGTTCAGCCAAAATAGTGTACAAATCTTTAGTCAATGACAATATGATTACATTTGACATGAAGAATTTCAGAAGTACACTACACATGCATTACCTATAATACATCTTTGCACTTAACAAAATGGTATTTTAATTACTCGTTCACGTTAACTTTCAGAAATCTTCATTTTCAAAACGCAGACCATTTCACCTGTGATTTATATTGAAAGGCAATTGTGTTTTTTTCTTAAACTATAGTTTTCCATCACATACAGTAGCTTCATTTTCATCAGAAAAGTGCAAAGCTATTTGGCTAGCAGTCACACAAGTAAACTAGCTTACATTGAAAACAAAGATCTTTTTTTGCAAACAAACGATGCATGGCCACCATATTTATAATGTTTATCATAGAAATAAGGCACCCAGCTTCATTTCCAAATGTTCTGCTTGAAGTTAGCCTTGGATTTTTACCAGAGAAAAGTACACAGAAAAAGAATGGAGAAAAGTAGCTATACAAGTAGCTGACTGCTGATAGAAGGCCGATCCTGAATGAGGGAATGACTACAAGAGCAAAGATTTCTCATCTGAGTGAAGAAGTGCAACTGAAGCACAGAATTAGTAGAGCAGAAATGACAATAAGAAGCATTTTAGATGTGCGTTAACAAACCTCTTATGAAAAAAAGATTGCAGCCAGAGTGCATTATACCTGCAGTATACTGCAAATACTGCATCCAAAACAACGCAGTTTTTTTTACTGCAGTAATGTTGCAGTGTAACTGCAGTTAGAGTGCAGTTTAACTGCAGTTTAACTGCAGTACACTGCAGTTATTTTGCAATTACTGCATCCAAAATACCACAGTCGACTATAGTTACTGCACTTTTACTGCAGTTTCAAAACTGCAATCTTTTCTTGTAAGGTATTTTTTGGAGTGAAAATGCAGACTTCTGCATTAACATGACCCCTGATTTACCAGTTAACCAGACTATTCAATTCAATTCAATTCAAGGGCTTTATTGGTATGGGAAACATGTGTTAACATTGCCAAAGCAAGTGAGGTAGATAATATATAAAGTGAATATATAAAGTGAAATAAACAATAAAATTACATTTTCTCTCATTGATTTCATTTTTCTTGTTTCAGCAATGTTAGTTTGGGTTTTTAGTTGTCTAATGTTGGTGGGGCATATTATTCTGTTTTAATATTACTCCTGAATCACTATGATAAATATAAAAGTTTTTCCTTAAGTGAATTTTTAACAGAGCTGAAATGTACTTTGAAGTGCAGAGTGTTATAATAAGCCTTCAGGTGAAATTGGTGATTGATACAGACATGGTGGCCTAGAAGGGAGATTGGAATGAACCAAGAGGTTGTCAGTTCAAATCCCAGGTGAGGATGTTAAATAATAATGACTGTATGAATAAACATATACAGAGCAGATTACAGTATACAGCCAACCTGTAAATAGCACACCCAACTACCTCATCCCCGCTAGTTATCTTGCTCTTTTACACCCCAGTATTTCTACTTGCTCATCAGCATCTGCATATCTATCACTCCAGTGTTAATGCTAAATTGTAATTATTTTGCCTCTATGGCCGATTTATTGCCTTTACCTCCCTAATCTTCTACATTTGCACACACTGTACATACATTTCTTTATTGTGTTATTGACTGTATGTTTGTTAATGTGTAACTCTGTGTTGTTGTCACACTGCTTTGCTTTATCTTGGCCAGGTCGCAGTTGTAAATAAGAATTTGTTCTCAACTAGCCTACCTGGTTAAATAAAGAATACATTTAAAAATAGGCCGTATTATTGCCATGACAACGTAGCACAATCCCTTCCTAATGTATTAAAAGTATATTCAGACAATTCAGCAGTCTATCAAGTTATATGATCAACCTCACTAAAGCATCTCTGTTTCCACTTAAAGGAATATTCAATCTCAATATACATAGAATCAAAGATACCAATTGTGAAACATTTTAAATAACTGGACATTGATATTTTTCCCTCTCAGATGAAATTGTTTTTGAAGAACTACAAACAAGTCAATTATAGCAGACCTCGACAGATGCTTTAATCCAACATTAGCTTTAGCAGGTCGAATTTCGATTGTCAAAATGAATGTCTTGCCTATACTCAATATCTTTGTAAGCATGCTTCCTTTGCCCACACCATTAAGGTATTGGGAAAATATTAAAAATTCAGTCTTGAATTTTATATGGAAAGAGCTATTCAGGCTATGCTCAAACCCTACACCCCAACCCGAGCACTCCGATCTGCCACCACAGGTCTCTTGGCCCTCCCACCCCTAGCTCCCGCTCAGCCCAGTCCACGCTCCCCTCTGTCCTGGCACCCCAATGGTAGAACCAGCTTCCCATTGAAGTCCCTGCCCATCTCCTCCCACTTTACTGATAGCGACGTTATTGAGGAAAAATGTACTTCCTATGCCTGTGATATGTGGTTGTCCCACCTAGCTATTTTAAGATGAATGTACTAACGGTAATTCGCTCTGGATAAGAGCGTCGGCTAAATGACTCAAATGTAAATGAAACGTCCCAGAAATAAAACGACTACACTCCAGCAACCCAAAGGTTTTGGGGGTCAAGGTTACCCAACTTCAAGTTAGATGCTTTGTTGTCTCAGGTGCTCCGCCCACTTAAGAAATGGTTTGATCAAGATAAATGTCTTCTTTGGTTGGAAACGGAGGAAAATAGTGTCAACATTTACAATGAAAGATGTTCTATCCTCTGCCTTATCTCCTACGTTTTGACGTACTCAGTTTGGACCAATCATTGCCCACTCAATACAGACCTGGCTACAAATTGAAAAACTTGGTAATTGGGAAGTGCGATGGCATACCCAGATCCCCATTAGCTGTTGCCAAGGCAGCAGCTGCTCTTCCTGGGGTCCAAACACATGAAGACACATCACACATAAAACAGTACATCATGTAACATCGCTACACCGCTACATACATACATCAAATCAAATGTTATTGGTCACATACACATATTTAGCAGATGTTAATGCGAAATGCTTGTGTTTCTAGCTCCAACAGTGCAGTAGTATCTAAAAATTCACAACAATAGACAAATATAAAAGTCAAAGAATGGAATTAAGAAATATATAAATATTAGGACTAACAATGTCGGAGTGGCGTTGACTAAAATGAGTTGAGTAAAGCAGTATGTAAACATTATTAAAGTGACTAGTGTTCCATTATTAAAGTGGCCAGTGATTCCAAGTCTATCTATATAGGGCAGCATATACAGTTAAAGTCGGAAGTTTACATACACCTTAGCCAAATACATTTAAACTCAGTTTTTCTCAATTCCAGACATATAATCCTAGTAAAAATTCCCTGTTTTAGGTCAGTTAGGATCACCACTTTATTTTAAGAATGTGAAATGTCAGAATAATAGTAGAGAGAGAATGATATATTTCAGCTTTTATTTCTTTCATCACACTCCCAGTGGATCAGAAGTTTACATACACTCAATTACTATTTGGTAGCATTGCCTTTAAATGGTTTAACTTTGGTCAAATGTTTAAGTTAGCCTTTCACAAGCTTCCCACAATAAATTAGGTGAATTCTGGCCCATTCCTCCTGACCGCTGTGTAACTGAGTCAGGTTCTTAGGCCTCCTTGCTCGCACATGCTTTTTCAGGTCTGCCCACAAAATTTATATAGGATTGAGGTTAGGGCTTTGTGATGGCCACTCTAATACCTTGACTTTGTTGTCCTTAATCCATTTTGCCACAACTTTGGAAGTATGCTTGGGGTCATTGTCCATTTGGAAGACCGATTTGTGACCAAGCTTTAACTTCCTGACTGATGTCTTGAGATGTTGCTTCAATATGTCCGCATAATTTTCCTACCTCATGATGCCATCTATTTTGTGAAGTGCACCAGTCCCTCCAGCAGCAAAGCACCCCCACAGCATGATGCTGCCACCCCCATGCTTCACGTTTGGGATGGTGTTCTTCGGCTTGCAAGCCTCCCCCGTTTTCCTCCAAACATAATGATGGTCATTATGGCTAAACCGTTCTATCAGACCAGAGGACATTTCTACAAAAAGTACGATCTGTGTCCCCATGTGCAGTTGCAAACCGTAGTCTGGCTTTTTTATGCCGATTTTGGAGCAGTGGCTTCTTCCATGCTGAACAGCCTTTCAGGTTATGTTGATATAGGACTTGTTTTTACTGTGGATACAGATACTTTTGTACCTGTTTCCTCCAGCATCTTCACAAGGTCCTTGATGTTGTTCTGGGATTGATTTGCACTTTTCACACCAAAGTACATTCATCTCTAGGAGTCATGTGGCTGTCTGGTCCCATGGTGTTTATACTTGCATACTATTGTTTGTACAGATGAACGTGGTACCTTCAAGCGCAAATTGCTCCCAAGGATGAACCAGACTAGTGGAGGTCTACAATTTCTTTTCTGAGGTCTTGGCTGATTTATTTTGATTTTCCCATTTTCCCACTGAGTCCAATTGACTCAAATGATGTCAATTAGCCTATCAAAAGTTTCTAAAGCCATGACATAATTTTCTGGAATTTTCCATGCTGTTTAAAGGCACCGTCAACTTAGTGTATGCAAACTTCTGACCCACTGGAGTGTCTTGCTCCCAGACAAATTAAACAACTTCTTTGCTCGCTTTGAGGACAATACAGTGCCACTGACACGGCCCGCTACCAAAGCCTGTGGGCTCTCATTCTCCATGGCCAACGTGAGTACAACATTTAAACGTGTTAACTCTCGCAAAGCTGCCGGCCCAGACGGCAACCCTAGCCGCGTCCTCAGAGCATGCGCAGACCAGCCGGCTGGTGTGTTTACGGACATATTCATCCAATCCCTATCCCAGTCTGTTGTCCCCACATGCTTCAAGATGGCCACCATTGTTGCTGTTCCCAAGAAAGCTAAGGTAACTGAACTAAATGACTATCGTCCCATTGCACTCACTTCTGTCATCATGAAGTGCTTTGAGAGACTAGTCAAGGATCATATCACCTCCACCCTACCTCATTCCCTAGACGCACTCCAATTTGCTTACCGCCCCAATAGTGCAATCACCATCACACTGCACACTGCCCTGTCACATCTGGACAAGAGGAATACCTATGTAAGAATGCTGTTCATTGACTACAGCTCAGCATTTAACACCATAGTACCCATAGTACCCACCAAACTCGTCATTAAACTCGAGACCCTGGGTCTCGACCCCGCCCTGTGCAACTGGGTCCTGGACTTCCTGACAGGCCGCCACAGGTGGTGAAGGTAGGAAACAACATCTCCACCCCGCTGATCCTCAACACTGGGGCCCCAAAAGGGTGCGTTCTCAGCCCTCTCCTGTACTCCCTGTTCACCCATGACTGCGTGGCTATGCACGCTTCCAACTCAATCATCAAGTTTGCAGACGACACTACAGTGGTAGGCCTGATTTCCAACAACGACGAGACGGCCTACAGGGAGGAGGTGAGGACCCTCGGAGTGTGGTGTCAGGAAAATAACCTCTCACTCAACATCAACAAAACAAAGGAGATGATTGTGGACTTCAGGAAACAGCAGAAGGAGATCCCCCCCATCCACATCGATGGGACAGTAGTGGGGAAGGTGGAAGGTTTTAAGTTCCTCTGCGCACACATCACGGACAAACTAAAATGGTCCACCCACACAGACAGAGTGGTGAAGAAGGCACAACAGTGCCTCTTCAACCTCAGGAGGCTGAAGAAATTTGGCATGTCATCTAAAACACTCAAACTTTTACAGATGCACAATCGAGAGCATCCTGTCGAGTTGTATCACCGCCTGGTACGGCAATTGCACCACCCTCTACCGCAAGGCTCTCCAGAGGGTAGTGCTTTCTGCACAACACATCACCGGGGGCAAACTACAAGCCCTCCAGGACACCTACAGCACCCGATGTCACAGGAAGGCCAAAAAGATCATCAAGGACAACAACCACCCGAGCCACTGCCTGTTCACCCCGCTATCATCCAGAAGGCGAGGTCAGTATAGGTGCATCAAAGCTGGAACTGAGAGACTGAAAAACAGCTTATTTCTCAAGGCCATCAGACTAAAGGTATCACTAGTCAACTTTAAATAACGCCACTTTAATAATGTTTACATATACATATGAGATGAGTAATGTAGGATATACTATATCCTACATCATCTACTGCATCTTGCCTATGCCTCACGCCATCGCTCATCCATATATTCATATGTATATATTCTTATTCATCCCTTACATTTGTGTGTATAAGGTAGTTGTTATGAATTTGTTAGATTACTTGTTAGATATTATTGCATAGTCGGAATTGGAAGCACAAGCATTTCACTACACTCGCATTAACATCTGCTAACCATGTGTATGTGACCAATAAAAATGTGATTTGATGATGTGATTTGAGGTGATATGATCCTTAACTAGCCTCTCAAAGCACTACATGATGACAGAAGTGAATGCTATGTTACCTTTGTTAGTTCAGCCACCTTTGCTTTCTTGGATACAGGAACAATGGTGGACATCTTGAAGAAAGTTTGGACAACAGACTGGGATAGTGAGAGATTGAATATGTTCGTAAACAGACCAGCCAGTTGGTCTGTGCATGCTGGCTGGAAATAACACACATAGAAATAACACACATAGAAATAACACACAACAAAACAAAATAATGCAAAGTTACTTAGGAGCTAGAAGCAGAGCTGCCATGTCTGTCGGTGCCATCATACAACAATCACACAATGTACGTGTGTGTGTGTCTGTGCCTGTGTGTGTGTCTGTGCCTGTGTGTGTGTCTGTGCCTGTGTGTGTGTCTGTGCCTGTGTGTGTGTCTGTGCCTGTGTGTGTGTCTGTGCCTGTGTGTGTGTCTGTACCTGTGTGTGTGTCTGTACCTGTGTGTGTGTCTGTACCTGTGTGTGTGCCTGTACCTGTGTGTGTGTCTGTGCCTGTGTGTGTGTCTGTACCTGTGTGTGTGTCTGTACCTGTGTGTGTGCCTGTACCTGTGTGTGTGTCTGTACCTGTGTGTGTGTCTGTGCCTGTGTGTGTGGGTGTCTGTACCTGTGTGTGTGTCTGTACCTGTGTGTGTGCCTGTACCTGTGTGTGTGTCTGTACCTGTGTGTGTGTCTGTGCCTGTGTGTGTGTGTGTCTGTACCTGTGTGTGTGTCTGTACCTGTGTGTGTGCCTGTACCTGTGTGTGTGTCTGTACCTGTGTGTGTGTCTGTACCTGTGTGTGTGTCTGTACCTGTGTGTGTGCCTGTACCTGTGTGTGTGCCTGTACCTGTGTGTGTGTCTGTACCTGTGTGTGTGTCTGTGCCTGTGTGTGTGGGTGTCTGTACCTGTGTGTGGGTGTCTGTACCTGTGTGTGTGCCTGTACCTGTGTGTGTGTCTGTACCTGTGTGTGTGTCTGTACCTGTGTGTGTGTCTGTACCTGTGTGTGTGCCTGTACCTGTGTGTGTGTCTGTACCTGTGTGTGTGTCTGTGCCTGTGTGTGTGGGTGTCTGTACCTGTGTGTGGGTGTCTGTACCTGTGTGTGTGTCTGTACCTGTGTGTGTGTCTGTGCCTGTGCGTGTGTCTGTGCCTGTGTGTGTGTCTGTACCTGTGTGTGTGTCTGTACCTGTGTGTGTGTCTGTACCCGTGTGTGTGTCTGTACCTGTGTGTGTGTCTGTACCTGTGTGTGTGTCTGTACCTGTGTGTGTGTCTGTACCCGTGTGTGTGTCTGTACCTGTGTGTGTGTCTGTACCTGTGTGTGTGTCTGTACCTGTGTGTGTGTCTGTACCTGTGTGTGTGTCTGTACCTGTGTGTGTGTCTGTACCTGTGTGTGTGTCTGTACCTGTGTGTGTGTCTGTACCTGTGTGTGTGTCTGTACCTGTGTGTGTGTCTGTGTGTGTGTGTCTCTTCACAGTCCACCCTGTTCCATAAGGTGTATTTTTATCTGTTTTTTAAATCTGATTTTACTGCTTGCATCAGTTACCTGATGTGGAATAGAGTTCCATGTAGTCATAACTCTATGTAGTACTGTGTGCCTCCCATAGTCTGTTCTGGACTTGGGGATTGTGAAGAGACCTCTGGTGGTATGTAATGTGGGGTATGGATGGGTGTCCGAGCGCTGTGTTAGTAGTTTAAACAGACAGTTTGGCTTGTCAACACTTCTTACAAAAAACAAGTAGTGATGAAGTCAATCTCTCCACTTTGAGCCATGAGAGATTGACATGCATATTATTTCATGTTTGCTCTCCATGTACATTTAAGGGCCAGACATGCATATTATTTCATGTTTGCTCTCCATGTACATTTAAGGGCCAGACATGCATATTATTTCATGTTTGCTCTCCATGTACATTTAAGGGCCAGACATGCTGCCATGTTCTGATTTTAAGCATTCAATTTCCTCCAAAATGAAACAATGGTCTGAACAAGGAATTCATAAAGTTTCGGCCCCAAATTGAATGACCTAAACAAATATGTATAATTTACCTGGTTCATCCAATAAAGTTTTTTTTTACAATTAAGAACCTCTATGCACACTTATTGAGTTCTTTGAAGTCAACCACTCCCATTCCATCCTCTATTGAATAATTATATAATAATTATAATTAGGTAGCCAGAACCCAAGTGGAGGTTTTGTACCCAATCAATATTTTTTTTAAACTACTAGAAGCCCTCCGTACACCATTGGGAATAGTTACGGTATGGAACACAGATCTTTAAAGACTACAAAGAAAATACTGATTGGAAAAGAGTTTGGAACTATATCCCAATGCCTTCCTAAAATTTGAATCATCAACTAATACACTACAAATTAATTCACAGATTGTATTTGACTCCACGGAAAAGTTGCCAATTTAAACTTGTTCCTATTCCAAATTGTCTATTGTGTTCTCAAAGAAATATTGGAACTTACATGCATATGATGTGGGACTGTCCCAGTGTGAAAACCTTTTGGTCACAGGTTTCCAGGTCTCTATCGAGCATAGTTGGTGTTCCCGTTTAAATCAAATCAATCAAATCAAGTTTATTTATATAGCCCTTCGTACATCAGCTGATATCTCAAAGTGCTGTACAGAAACCCAGCCTAAAACCCCAAACAACAAGCAATGCAGGTGTAGAAGCACCTATCACCTAGCACTATCTCGCCAATATATTATCGTTGAACGATGGCTCTTCACTGACTCACAGTACCCCAGAAACGAGTATGGTTGTCTGGACGGACGGCGGCAAAAAGGATGTTAATGATCAGAAGGAAGCCTCCACATTTAACTCAGCATAACTCAATGGCTACAAAACTTTTATGATCTTTTGATGTCTTTGATGTTCTTTCCCGAGAGCTCTCCATAGCTCGTGTGAACACCGGCAAAGACTTAACATTAGATACATTCAATAGAGCGGTCAAAAAGGTCAAAAGCTTATTATGAGTTCATGTAATGTAATCATGTTTGAATTTATCAATCGTTTTTTAAATATCTGTATCAAAACATGAATGTATGCAGTCGGACTGCCGTGGAAGGGGGGTAGTGGGGAGAAAGGGAGGGGAGAATAGGAACCTGCTGAGAAGGGGGAGAGAGATGGGGAGGAAAGGAGGGGGAGGTAGTGGGGAGGAAGGGAGGGGGAATAGGAACCTGCTGAGAAGGGGGAGAGAGATAGGGAGGAAAGGAGGGGGAGGTAGTGGGAAGGAAGGGAGGGGGAATAGGAACCTGCTGAGAAGGGGGAGAGAGATGGGGAGGAAAGGAAGGGGGGAGGTAGTGGGGAGGAAGGGAGGGGGAATAGGAACCTGCTGAGAAGGGGTAGGGAGATGGGGAGGAAAGGAAGGGGGAGGTAGTGGGGAGGAAGGGAGGGGGAATAGGAACCTGCTGAGAAGGGGAGGGAGATGGGGAGGAAAGGAAGGGGGAGGTAGTGGGGAGGAAGGGAGGGGGAATAGGAACCTGCTGAGAAGGGGGTCGAGAGATGGGGAGGAAAGGAGGGGGAGGTAGTGGGGAGGAAGGGAGGGGGAATGGGAACCTGCTGAAAAGGGGGAGGGAGATGGGGAGGAAAGGAGGGGGAGGTAGTGGGGAGGAAGGGAGGGGGAATAGGAACCTGCTGAGAAGGGGGAGAGAGATGGGGAGGAAAGGAGGGGGAGGTAGTGGGAAGGAAGGGAGGGGGAATAGGAACCTGCTGAGAAGGGGGAGGGAGATGGGGAGGAAAGGAAGGGGGAGGTAGTGGGGAGGAAGGGAGGGGGAATAGGAACCTGCTGAGAAGGGGTAGGGAGATGGGGAGGAAAGGAAGGGGGGGTAGTGGGGAGGAAGGGAGGGGGAATAGGAACCTGCTGAGAAGGGGAGGGAGATGGGGAGGAAAGGAAGGGGGAGGTAGTGGGGAGGAAGGGAGGGGGAATAGGAACCTGCTGAGAAGGGGGAGAGAGATGGGGAGGAAAGGAGGGGGAGGTAGTGGGGAGGAAGGGAGGGGGAATAGGAACCTGCTGAAAAGGGGAGGGAGATGGGGAGGAAAGGAAGGGGAGGTAGTGGGGAGGAAGGGAGGGGGAATAGGAACCTGCTGAGAAGGGGGAGGGAGATGGGGAGGAAAGGAGGGGGAGGTAGTGGGGAGGAAGGGAGGGGGAATAGGAACCTGCTGAGAAGGGGGAGAGAGATGGGGAGGAAAGGAGGGGGGAGGTAGTGAGGAGGAAGGGAGGGGGGAATATGAATGGGTCGCACCTGCTGAGAAGGGGAGAGAGATGGGGAGGAAAGGAGGGGGAAGTGAGGGAGGAAGGGAGGGGGAATATGAAACCTGCTGAGAAGGGGAGAGAGATGGGGAGGAAAGGAGGGGGGAGGTAGTGAGGAGGAAGGGAGGGGGGAATATGAATGGGTCGCACCTGCTGAGAAGGGGAGGGAGATGGGGAGGAAAGGAGGGGGAGGTAGTGAGGAGGAAGGGAGGGGGAATAGGAACCTGCTGAGAAGGGGGAGAGAGATGGGGAGGAAAGGAGGGGGGAGGTAGTGAAGGAAGGGAGGGGGGCACCTGCTGAGAAGGGGGAGAGAGATGGGGAGGAAAGGAGGGGGAGGTAGTGAGGAGGAAGGGAGGGGGAATATGAATGGGTCGCACCTGCTGAGAAGGGGGAGAGAGATGGGGAGGAAAGGAGGGGGAGGTAGTGGGGAGGAAGGGGGGGGGAGAACCTGCTGAGAAGGGGAGAGATGGGGAGGAAAGGAGGGGGAGGTAGTGAGGAGGAAGGGAGGGGGAATATGAATGGGTCGCACCTGCTGAGAAGGGGGAGAGAGATGGGGAGGAAAGGAGGGGGAGGTAGTGAGGAGGAAGGGAGGGGGGGAATATGAATGGGTCGCACCTGCTGAGAAGGGGGAGAGAGATGGGGAGGAAAGGAGGGGGAGGTAGTGAGGAGGAAGGGAGGGGGAATATGAATGGGTCGCACCTGCTGAGAAGGGGGAGGGAGATGGGGAGGAAAGGAGGGGGAGGTAGTGAGGAGGAAGGGAGGGGGAATATGAATGGGTCGCACCTGCTGAGAAGGGGGAGGGAGATGGGCAAGACATGACAAATATTGCTTTTTATTTTGTTTAGTATTTTACAGTTTTATCTGTATTATTTGAGTATTATTGCCTGTCTGATCGGAAACCCTCACAAAGTTAAAACCACTATGTTAAAAGCACTGTGTGTGTGTGTGTGTGTGTGTGGGGGGGGGGGACTAGACAAAAACCTCCAGGGAACCATGACAGCGGCCTAGTTCCGACACATTATTGTTTGCAGGGTAGCACGTGTGAAATGAATGGGTGTGTATTTTGGGTGGTTGAAACGTTTAATAATGCTGCTGGGATAATCATCACTTAGCATCGGACATAAATTCTCATTAGTATTTGTACATCTTGTGTTTGATATCGGTGTCAGGTTACAGTCATTGTAAACACTTCTGCTGTATGTGAACAATGTTGTCACACATTTATATCACTTAAACCAGTATTTACATTTGCTGGGTATCGGTTGTCTTGTGTTGCGATGCTTGTATCGGTATTATGATCGTTTAAACCTTGAACTTTACACTAGGCTTGTCATTAGTAGATGGCTGTAACTGCCATCATGTCAATACTTCCATCATTTATATTCTGAGGTGTAATCGGGAATAGGAGGCTCACAGGTTGCTTTCCTTTATCATCAATCATTCATCATTTATCACGTCAACGATGTAATATCCTCTGGTCTGAATAAACAAAAGTAGAACTGCTTAGCTTGCAGTTCTGTTCATCTCGTTTTAAACTGCATAGTCAATTACGTCTTTTCACCATAATTAATATCCAATACGAATCAAAATTGTGATCGTTTTTTAAACAAATTTTTAACTGGGGTTGAATCGACGCTCTGCTCAACGTAAAGCGGTGACACCGAGCAATTGACAAATGAAGGGCATCTCAATGACCTACTTGAATGCTAGTGTAATTGATGGCTGCATCGATCACTGGAATGTCATTATTCAAAAGAACTTTGTCAAAAGTGAGCCAAAGGAGAACTTTGTGACATTGCGTTTGATACATGATGGTAGATGATAGATTCTAGTTCGGGCGAGGCTTATAACCATGAAAATATTTTACATTTGGGTGAAATTAATGTCATTGCAGTATAGCTAAAATGAACATTTGACAAACATGCCCTCAAGCAGAATCACCAATGGCGGGAAGCAGTACCTCAGGCTCTACATAGTTAAAGCTGCAATTTGTAACTTTATGGGCGACCCAACCAAATTCACATAGAAATGTGTTTTATAGAATTGTCATTCTCATTGATAACAAGTCTAAGAAACTGTAGATATGTCCTATGTGCGCTATTTCTATGCTTCTCCATCTTAAGCTTTGTTTTTGCGTATTTTACTTTGGTTTTGTACAACAGCTTCAAACAGCTGAAAGCACAATGTTTGTGGTTATGGAAAGACATTTCACAGCGGTTTAGATGGCACAATGATTCTCTACACTATACTTGCTTGTTTCGTCACATAAACTGAAATTAGGCGAACTATTCGAATTTTAGCAACCAGGAACCAGATTTCTGCATAGTGCACCTTTAACACATATAATCTTCAATTGTTGTGAAATAACTCATGAGCACCTCTTTATATGTATGAAGGGAGGTGGTGACTTTTATGTCTTCATGGAATGGAGGAACAGATGATAAGGAAAATCCCTGGTCTGTGTGGCGGTCTGTGTGTGTGTGTGTGTGTGTGTGTGTGTGTGTGTGTGTGTGTGTGTGTGTGTGTGTGTGTGTGTGTGTGTGTGTGTGTTCTTGAGTGCCTACAGTGGTAGCTGCTTGAGTAAGATTAAGATTTTATGTTCAAATGAGTTAGTGTTTTGCTTTACAAAATAGGTATTGAACAGGTAACACTTATTCAGGAACTGTTGATGTTACTGAGTACGTTGATGGTTGCTACTGCGTAACATTACATGGTGTACCTTCCAGGTGTTCAATGATCATGGTGAGTGAAGTGTTAATGAATATACAGTTGAAGTTGGAAGTTTACATACACTTAGGTTGAAGTCATTTAAAACTCGTTTTTCAACCACTCCACAAATGTCTTATTCACAAATTATAGTTTTGGCAAGTCGGGTAGGACATCTACTTTGTGCATGACACAAGTCATTTTTCCAACAATTGTTTACAGACAGATTATTTCACTTATAATTGTATCACAATTCCAGTGGGTCAGAAGTTGACTGTGCCTTTAAACAGCTTGGAAAATTCCAGAAAATTATGTCATGGCTTTAGAAGCTTCTGATAGGTTAATTGACATAATTTGAGTCAATTGGAGGTGCACCTATGGATGTTTTTCAAGGCCTACCTTCAAACTCAGTGCCTCTTTGCTTGACATCATGGAAAAATCAAAAGAAATCAGCCAAGACCTCAGAAAAAAATGTGTAGACCTCCACAAGTCTGGTTCATCCTTGGGAGCAATTTCCAAATGCCTGAAGGTACCACGTTCATCTGTACAAATATATAGTACGCAGGTATAAACACCATGGGACCACGCAGCCGTCATACCACTCAGTAAGGAGACATGTTTACGTACTTTGGGGCGAAAAGTGCAAATCAATCCCAGAACAACAGCAAAGGACCTTATGAAGATGCTGGAGTAAACAGGTACAAAAGTATCTATATCCACAGTAAAACGAGTCCTATATCGACATAACCTGAAAGGCTGCTCAGCAAGGAAGAAGCCACTGCTCCAAAACCGCCACAAAAAAGCCAGACTACGGATTGCAACTGCGTATGGGGACAAATATCGTATTTTTTGGAGAAATATCCTCTGGTCTGAATAAACAAAAGTAGAACTGTTTGGCCATAATGACCATCGTTATGTTTGGAGGAAAAAGGGGGAGTCTTGCAAGCCGAAGAACACCATCCCAACCGTGAAGCACGGGGGTGGCAGCATCATGTTGTGGGGGTGCTTTGCAGGAGGGACTGATGCACTTCACAAAATAGATGACATCAAGAAGAAGGAAAATTATGTGGATATATTTAAGCAACATCGAAAGCCATCAGTCAGGAAGTTAAAGCTTGGTCACAAATGGGTCTTCCAAATGGACAATGACCCCAAGCATACTTCCAAAGTTGTGGGAAAATGGCTTAAGGACAACAAAGTTAAGGTATTGGAGTGGACCTCACAAAGCCCTGACCTCAATCCCATAGAACATTTGTGGGCAGAACTGAAAAAGCGTGTGCGAGCAAGGAGGCATACAAACCTGACTCAGTTACACCAGCTCTGCCAGGAGGAATGGGCCGAAATTCACCCAACTTACTGTGGGAAGCTTGTGGAAGGCTACACGAAACGTTTAACCCAAGTTAAACAATTTAAAGGCAATGCTACCAAATACTAATTATGTTTATGTAAACTTCTGACCCACTGGGAATGTGATGAAAGAAATAAAAGCTGAAATAAATAATTCTCTCTACTACTATTCTGACATTTCACATTCTTAAAATAAGGTGGTGATCTTAACTGACCTAAGACAGGCAATCTTTACTTGGATTGAATGTCAGGAATGGTGAAAAACTGGCTAAGTTGTATGTAAACTTCCGACTTCAATTGTAAATGATTTTACCATCTAAAACATAACAAATCATATGAACGCTAATGCAATACAGTGCATTAAAGTTACCCGGCCTATCAGCCACTGTAATGCAGCTTTAGTTATTCGATAACTGCCATCGCAGCAGAAACACACAGAAGCAGAGTACGCAGACTGTTTAGTCACTTCAAGATTAGTCATAGAAAAGATGGGCAACAACAAAAAAGATGAGGAGAAAAGTGGATGTAGAAGTCTACATTTAATACATGGCAGTAATTAACCGTCATTTTTATTCTGAGCCCAACCCCCCAGTCTTTTGTTACTGAGCCCAACCCCCCAGTCTTTTGTTACTGAGCCCAACCCCCCAGTGTTTATGTTACTGAGCCCAACCCCCCAGTGTTTATGTTACTGAGCCCAACCCCCCAGTGTTTATGTTACTGAGCCCAACCTCCCAGTCTTTTGTTACTGAGCCCAACCCCCCAGTCTTTGTTACTGAGCCCAACCCCCCAGTCTTTGTTAATGAGCCCAACCCCCCAGTCCCCCAAGTCTTTTGTTACTGAGCCCAACCCCCAGTCTTTGTTACTGAGCCCAACCCCCAGTGTTTTGTTACTGAGCCCAACCCCCAGTCTTTGTGAGCCCAACCCCCCAGTGTTTTGTTACTGAGCCCAACCCCCAGTCTTTGTTACTATTTTATCCTATCCTAGGTATTCCTTAAAGAGGTGGGGTTTCAGGTGTCTCCGGAAGGTGGTGATTGACTCCCGCTGTCCTGGCGTCGTGAGGAGTTTGTTCCACCATTGGGGGCCAGAGCAGCGAACAGTTTTGACTGGGCTGAGCGGGAACTGTACTTCCTCAGTGGTAGGGAGGCGAGCAGGCCAGAGGTGGATGAACGCAGTGCCCTTGTTTGGGTGTAGGGCCTGATCAGAGCCTGGAGGTACTGAGGTGCCGTTCCCCTCACAGCTCCGTAGGCAAGCACCGCCATGGTCTTGTGGATGATGAGCCTAACTGGAAGCCAGTGGAGGGGAGCGGAGGAGCGGGGTGACGTGAGAGAACTTGGGAAGGTTGAACACCAGACGGCTGCGTGTTCTGATGATATGGGGTTTAATGGCACAGGCAGGGAGCCCAGCCAACAGCGAGTTGCAGTAATCCAGACGGGAGATGACAGTGCCTGGATTAGGACCTGCGCCGCTTCCTGTGTGAGGCAGGGTCGTGCTCTGCGGATGTTGTAGAGCATGAACCTACAGGAACGGGCCACCGCCTTGGATGTTAGTTGAGAACGACAGGGTGTTGTCCAGGATCACGCCAAGGTTCTTAGCGCTCTGGGAGGAGGACACAATGGAGTTGTCAACCGTGATGGCGAGATCATGGAACGGGCAGTCCTTCCCCGGGAGGAAGAGCAGTTCCGTCTTGCCGAGGTTCAGCTTGAGGTGGTGATCCGTCATCCACACGGATATGTCTGCCAGACATGCAGAGATTCGATTCGCCACCTGGTCAGAAGGGGGAAAGGAGAAGATTAATTGTGTGTCGTCTGCATAGCAATGATAGGAGAGACCATGTGAGGTTATGACAGAGCCAAGTGACTTGGTGTTAGTCGAGAATAGGAGAGGGGCCTAGAACAGAGCCCTGGGGACACCAGTGGTGAGAGCACGTGGTGTGAGACGGGATTTCTCGCCACGCCACCTGCTAGGGAGCGACCTGTCAGGTAGGGGCCTTAATCCAAGCGTGGGCCGCGCCGGAGATGCCCAACTCGGAGAGGGTGGAGAGGAGGATCTGATGGTTCACAGTATCGAAGGCAGCCGATAGGGTCTAGAAGGATGAGAGCAGAGGAGAGAGAGTTAGCTTTAGCAGTGCGGAGCGCTCCGTGATACAGAGAAGAGCAGTCTCAGTTGAATGACTAGTCTTGAAACCTGACTGATTTGGATCAAGAAGGTCATTCTGGGAGAGATAGCGGAGAGCTGGCCAAGGACGGCACGTTCAAGAGTTTTGGAAGAAAAGAAAGAAGGGATACTGGTCTGTAGTTGTTGACATCGGAGGGATCGAGTGTAGGTTTTTTCAGAAGGGGGTGCAACTCTCGCTCTTGAAAGACGGAAGGGGCGTAGCCAGCGGTCAGGGATGAGTTGATGAGCGAGGTGAGGTAAGGGAGGAGGTCTCGGAAATGGTCTGGAGAAGAGAGGAGGGGATAG
Organism: Oncorhynchus nerka; assembly: GCF_034236695.1. NCBI lineage: Eukaryota > Metazoa > Chordata > Actinopteri > Salmoniformes > Salmonidae > Oncorhynchus > Oncorhynchus nerka. The sequence continues at coordinate 85,296,379 of NC_088415.1, forward strand.
GGTCAAGCGGGCAGGTTGTAGGGCGGCCGGCCGTCACAAGACGCGAGATTTCATCTGGAGAGAGGGGAGAAAGAGGTCAGAGCACAGGGTAGGGCAGTGTGAGCAGAACCAGCGGTGTCGTTTGACTTAGCAAACGAGGATCGGATGTCGTCGACCTTCTTTTCAAAATGGTTGACGAAGTCATCTGCAGAGAGGGAGGAGGAGGGGGAGGAGGATTCAGGAGGGGAGGAGAAGGTTGCAAAGAGCTTCCCTAGGGTTAGAGGCAGATGCTTGGAATTTAGAGTGGTAGAAAGTGGCTTTAGCAGCAGAGAGAGAAGAGGAAAATGTAGAGGAGGGAGTGAAAGGATGTCAGGTCCGCAGGAGGCGAGTTTTCCTCCATTTCCGCTCGGCTGCCCGGAGCCCTGTTCTGTGAGCTCGCAATGAGTCGTCGAGCCACGGAGCGGGAGGGAGGACCGAGCCGGCCTGGAGGATAGGGGACATAGAGAGTCAAAGGATGCAGAAAGGGAGGAGAGGAGGGTTGAGGAGGCAGAATCAGGAGATAGGTTGGAGAAGGTTTGAGCAGAGGAAGAGATGATAGGATGGAAGAGGAGAGAGTAGCGGGGGAGAGAGAGCGAAGGTTGGGACAGCGCGATACCATCAGTAGGGGCAGTGTGGGAAGTGTTGGATGAGAGCGAGAGGGAAAAGGATACAAGGTAGTGGTCGGAGACTTGGAGGAGTTGCAACGAGGTTAGTGGAAGAACAGCATCTAGTAAAGATGAGGTCGAGCGTATTTCCTGCCTTGTGAGTAGGGGGAAGGTGAGAGGGTGAGGTCAAAAGAGGAGAGGAGTGGAAGAAGGAGGCAGAGAGGAATGAGTCAAAGGTAGGCGTGGGGAGGTTAAAGTCGCCCAGAACTGTGAGAGGTGAGCCGTCCTCAGGAAAGGAGCTTATCAAGGCATCAAGCTCATTGATGAACTCTCCGAGGGAACCTGGAGGGCGATAAATGATAAGGATGTTAAGCTTGAAAGGGCTGGTAACTGTGACAGCATGGAATTCAAAGGAGCGATAGACAGATGGGTAAGGGAGAAGAGAGAATGACCACTTGGGAGAGATGAGGATCCGGTGCCACCACCCCGCTGACCAGAAGCTCTCGGGGTGTGCGAGAACACGTGGGCAGACGAAAGAGAGCAGTAGGAGTAGCAGTGTTGTCTGTGGTGATCCATGTTTCCGTCAGTGCCAAGAAGTCGAGGACTGGAGGGAGACATAGGCGGAGATGAACTCTGCCTTGTTGGCCGCAGATCGGCAGTTCCAGAGGCTACCGGAGACCTGGAACTCCACGTGGGGTCGTGCGCGCTGGGACCACCAGATTAGGGTGGCCGCGGCCACGCGGTGTGGAGCGTTTGTATGGTCTGTGCAGAGAGGAGAGAACAGGGATAGACAGACACATAGTTGACAGGCTACACAGAGGCTACGCTAATGCAAGGAGATTGGAATGACAAGTGGACTACACGTCACGAGTGTTCAGAGAGTTAAGCTTACGTAGCAAGAATCTTATTGACTAAAATGATTAAAATGATACAGTACTGCTGAAGTAGGCTAGCTGGCAGAGGCTGCGTTGTTGACTAAGTAGGCTAGTTGGCATTGGCTGCGTTGTTGACACTACACTAATCAAGTCGTTCCGTTGAGTGTAATAGTTTCTACTGTGCTGCTATTCGGGGCTAGCTGGCTAGCTAGCAGTGTTGATTACGTTACGTTGCGTTAAAGAACGACAATAGCTGGCTAACTAACCTAGGAAGTCGCTCTAGACTACACAATTATCTTTGATACAAAGACAGCTATGTAGCTAGCTATGTAGCTAGCTACGATCAAACAAATCAAGCCGTTGTACTGTAATGAAATGAAATGAAAATGTGATACTACCTGTGGAGCGAAGCGAAATGCGACCGGATTGTTGAGTGCAGAAGTTCTGTTCGGTAGACGTTGGCTAGCTGTTGGCTAGCTAGCAGAGTCTCTATGTTAAGGACGACATAAAACTACACACTCTAAACTACACAATTATCTTGGGTACGAAGACAGCAAAGACAACTATGTAGCTAGCTAACACTACACTAATCAAGTCGTTCAGTTGAGTGTAATAGTTGTGCTGCTAATCATTAGACGATTGGACTAGCTAACGGTGGACGTTAGCTAGCTGGCTACTGAGCCCAACCCCAGTGTTTATGTTACAGCCCAACCTCCCAGTTTAGCCTAACCCCAGTCTTTGTTACTGAGCCCAACCCCCAGTCTTTGTTACTGAGCCCAACCCCCAGTGTTTATGTTACTGAGCCCAACCCCCAGTCTTTTATGTTACTGAGCCCAACCCCCAGTGTTTATGTTACTGAGCCCTTTGTTACTGACCCCCAGTGTTTATGTTACTGAGCCCAACCCCCCAGTCTTGTTACTGAGCCCAACCCCCAGTGTTACTGAGCCCCAACCCCAGTTTATGTTACTGAGCCCAACCCCCAGTCTTTGTTACTGAGCCCAACCCCCAGTCTTTGTGAGCCCAACCCCAGTCTTTGAGCCCAACCCCCCCCAACCCCAGTCTTTGTTACTGAGCCCAACCCCCAGTGTTTTGTTACTGAGCCCAACCCCCAGTCTTTGTTACTGAGCCCAACCCCCCAGTCTTTGTTACTGAGCCCAACCCCCAGTGTTTATGTTACTGAGCCCAACCCCCAGTCTTTGTTACTGAGCCCAACCCCCAGTCTTTGTTCCTGAGCCCAACCCCCAGTGTTTATGTTACTGAGCCCAACCCCCAGTGTTTATGTAACTGAGCCTGTAACTGAGCCCAACCCCCCAGTGTTTATGTAACTGAGCCCAACCCCAGCCTTTTGTTACTGAGCCCAACCCCCCAGTCTTATGTTCCTGAGCCCAACCCCCCCCTGAGCCCAACTCCCCCAGTGTTTATGTAACTGAGCCCAACCCCCAGTGTTTATGTTACTGAGCCCAACCCCCAGTCTTTATGTTACTGAGCCCAACCCCCCAGTGTTTATGTAACTGAGCCCAACCCCCAGTCTTTATGTTACTGAGCCCAACCCCCAGTCTTTGTTACTGAGCCCAACTCCCCAGTCTTTATGTTACTGAGCCCAACCCCAGTGTTTGAGCCCAACCCCCAGTGTTTAACTGAGCCCAACCCCAGTCTTTGTTACTGAGCCCAACCCCCAGTGTTTATGTTACTGAGCCCAACCCCCAGTCTTTGTTACTGAGCCCAACCCCCCAGTCTTTATGTTACTGAGCCCAACCCCCAGTTTTTATGTAACTGAGCCCAACCCCCAGCCTTTATGTTACTGAGCCCAACCCCCCAGTGTTTATGTTACTGAGCCCAACCCCCCAGTCTTTATGTTACTGAGCCCAACCCCCAGTGTTTATGTTACTGAGCCCAACCCCCCAGTGTTTATGTTACTGAGCCCAACCCCCAGTCTTTATGTTACTGAGCCCAACCCCCAGTCTTTATGTTACTGAGCCCAACCCCCAGTTTTTATGTTACTGAGCCCAACCCCCAGTGTTTATGTTACTGAGCCCAACCCCCAGGGTTTATGTTACTGAGCCCAACCCCCAGTGTTTATGTTACTGAGCCCAACCCCCAGTGTTTATGTTACTGAGCCCAACCCCCCAGCCTTTATGTTACTGAGCCCAACGCCCCCAGCGTTTATGTTACTGAGCCCACCCCCCAGTCTTTATGTTACTGGAGCCCAACCCCCAGTTTTTATGTTACTGAGCCCAACCCCCAGTGTTTATGTTACTGAGCCCAGGTTCCCCCCAGTGTTTATGTTACTGAGCCCAACCCCAGTCTTTATGTAACTGAGCCCAACCCCCAGTGTTTATGTTACTGAGCCCAACTCCCCAGCCTTTATGTTACTGAGCCCAACCCCCAGCCTTTATGTTACTGAGCCCAACCCCCAGTGTTTATGTTACTGAGCCCAACCCCTCCAGTTTTTATGTTACTGAGCCCAACCCCCAGTGTTTATGTTACTGAGCCCAACCCCAGTGTTTATGTTACTGAGCCCAACCTCCCAGTGTTTATGTTACTGAGCCCAGTTGCACCCCCCCAGTCTTTATGTTACTGAGCCCAACCCCCAGGGTTTATGTTACTGAGCCCAACCCCCCTAGTGTTTATGTTACTGAGCCCAACCCCCAGTCTTTATGTTACTGAGCCCAACCCCCAGTGTTTATGTTACTGAGCCCAACCCCCAGTGTTTCCATTGTGTTACTGAGCCCAACCCCTAGTCTTTATGTTACTGAGCCCAACCCCCAGTCTTTATGTTACTGAGCCCAACCCCCAGTCTTTATGTTACTGAGCCCAACCCCCAGTGTTTATGTTACTGAGCCCAACCCCCCAGTCTTTATGTTACTGAGCCAAACCCCACATTGTGTATTTATGTGTGCTGAGCCCACCAAGATGTCCAATAGAGACGATATTGCCCAGTGTTGTCAAGGAGGAGTTACCTGCTTCCGGCTTGTCATTGGACCTTTAGCCATTAGATGAACTGTATGTTTCATAAACAAAGTTAATTGTGTGGAAATCAAATGTCAAATTGAGAATGTACACAACCCTACCAAGCAGGTACTTGTGTGTTACCGTGTAACACTACTACACAATGTAAGGCTGCAAAATAAAAAGTCAATTTTGACCACAAAAAAGAGCCATGTAGCCTGAGTCGCGTGCCCAACAACCAGATGTTCCGGTTGTCAGGGGAAATGGAAAGAGAGTCTGACCCGACTTCCGCTTTTGAACGTTAACAAGGCAACACTCCATCTTTATCTCCTCCTCCACATTTATTGGATTGGTTGAACAAGAAGAGAACCTCCCCTGACAGTGTTTTCTTCCTCTTTTCCAGACCAGACAAGATGTAGAGGATCTATTTTCAGGAGTTTATTTTACAGCTGCTACGTTAGCTTACAGGCATGGTTACCAAAAACTGCACGATGATTCGTCATTATAAGTTATTGCACACTCAAAAAATATGATGCAATCATGAGCTCTCACAACTGAGCAACCAGTGTTGGTAAAAATCATGAGCTCTCACAACTGAGCAACCAGTGTTGGTAAAAATCATGAGCTCTCACAACTGAGCAACCAGTGTTGGTAAAGATCATGAGCTCTCACAACTGAGCAACCAGTGTTGGTAAAGATCATGAGCTCTCACAACTGAGCAACCAGTGTTGGTAAAGATCATGAGCTCTCACAACTGAGCAACCAGTGTTGGTAAAGATCATGAGCTCTCACAACTGAGCAACCAGTGTTGGTAAAGATCATGAGCTCTCACAACTGAGCAACCAGTGTTGGTAAAGATCATGAGCTCTCACAACTGAGCAACCAGTGTTGGTAAAGCACACCGCTAAATCCGTAAAAGCCAAACGAACGTTAATGATGGAAACTTTGACACCAATCACCTTAACTGTGCAATTTTCCCAACCCATATAATTACAGTCAAATGGATGGTGACGTTCAGAATTATTGCAATCATAACACAATTGTCTTTTCACTGGCTGTCACACTGGCTGCCTCTATTTCTACTGTGTTATATCTGCCATGTTTATAGTTGGCCATCAAACAGATGGGATTTCACTATCAATGAATGCAGTGCAGGTTTTTAATGTCTAATCTCCACAGGCTTTAACCAGCTGCACAATAAAGCTGCAACAGATACTATACAAATCTAGTTGCTTGGCAAATCAAGTTTAATCACATCTCCAAAGACAAAGAAAGACCAAAAGCTACTGCCAGCCCTAGCTATGTAAATAAAATAAAATAATAATAATAAAGTCAGGCAGGTAGAGAACGACAGGCAGGCTCTGGGTCAGGGCATGCAGAATGTTCAGAAGCGGGGAAACTAGGGAAGAGAACTTTAGAAAACAGGGAGATGGGAAAACAAGCTGGTAAGACCTGACAAGATGAACTGGCAACAGACAGAGAACACAGGTACACATTTTTTTATTTTTGCTTTATTTAACTAGGCAAGTCAGCTAAGAACAAATTCTTATTTTCAATAACGGCCTAGGAACAGTGGGTTAACTGCCTTGTTCAGGGGCAGAACGACATATTTTTACCTCGTCAGCTCAGGGATTTGATCTTGCAACCTTTCAGGTGACTAGTCCAACGCTCTAACCACTAGGCTACACTAGGCTAAATACACTGGGGATAATGAGGAAGATGGGTAACACCTGGAGGGGGGTGGAGACAAGCACAAAGACAGGTGAAACAGATCAGTGTGTGACACTTATGACCTTTTAGATAACCTCTGCAGAAGGTCAATTTTCCCACAGTACAATTGTCACCTGTGTCAACATCTTTGAACCTCTTTCTTCACGTCTAAACCTCTGTGGATGGCAACAACCAACTGAACTTTCCCACGGTTATCATCTGTCAACATTGTTGAACGTCTTTGAAAACGGTTTATTGTTTATGTTCGAGTCTGAGACACCTGTTTGACCAGGTCTTGACCTCAAACACCATGATGGAACAAACACCAAGACCACGACTGTCTTAATGTTAGGCTGTAATACAGGAAAAATACCAGTTATAGCTAATAACATGAATTTGGTTTTGTGTATTGGAATATGGGTCCTACTTTTTCAATGAATGAGTACCATGTAGATATTTATTGTTGGGTTGAACATTTATGAGTAATGCCTTACTTCTAAAAATGGTTTAATATTGTCAAACAACGTGTGCGTTACTTTTAGTATCATATCTTTACCGGGATCGAGTTTCCATGATCCGATCTCGACTCCTTATTTAGTTCTCGAGCGAGCAGACAAAGGCTGTTTGGAAAAATGTCATGACAGCTGCAGTCCATGGAAATGTATAGAGGGCGCACCTCTGATTTTTGTCATTGATTGCTTCTGTGATAGAAAAGAGTGATTTCCCATCCAGTGGCAAGTGTGCCCTCTCTACACATCTCTATTTGTCCAATACCTGCGGTCTATAACCAGAACTGGCGACTCGAGAGAAAGATTTGAATGAAATGATAGGAAATATTTACAGATGTTTGGCTATGCATTCGGAAAGAATTCAGACCCCTTGACTTTACACACATTTTGTTGCATTACAGCCTTATTCTAAAATGGATTAAATTAAATGTTTTCCACGTCAGGCTAGACACCATACCACATAATGACAAAGAAAAAAAATATTATTAGACATACAAATGTATTAAAATGTAAAAACTGAAATAGCACATTTACATAAGTATTCAGACCCTTTACTCAGTACCTTGTTGAAGAACCTTTGGCAGCGATTACAGCCTCGAGTCTTCTTGGGTATAAGATTGGTGCAACTGTATTTGGGGAGTTTCTCCCATTCTTCTCTGCAGATCATCTCAAGCTCTGTCAGGTTGGATTGGAAGCGTCGCTGCACAGCTATTCTCAGGTCTCTCCAGAGATGTTAGATTGGGTTCAAGTCCAGGCTCTGGCTATACCACTCAAGGACATTTAGAGACCAAAGCCACTTCTGTGTTGTCTTAGCTGTGTGCTTATGGTAGTTGTCTTGTTGGAAGGTGATCCTTCGCCCCAGTCTAAGGTCCTGAGTGGTATGGAGCAGGTTTTCATCAAGGATCTCTCTATACTTTGGTCCGTTCATCTTTCCCTTGATCCTGACTAATCTCCCAGTTCTTGCCGCAGAAAAACATCCCCACAGCATGATGCTGCCACCACCATGCTTCACTGTAGGGCTGGTGACAGGGTTCCTCCAGATGTTCTACGGACAATTCCTTCGACCTCATGGGTTTGTTTTTGCTCTGATGTGCACTGTCCACTGTGGGACCTTATACACTGCTCCAAAAAAAATAAAGGGAACACTTAAACAACACAATGTAACTCCAAGTCAATCACACTTCTGTGAAATCAAACTGTCCACTTAGGAAGCAACACTGATTGACAATACATTTCACATGCTGTTGTGCAAATGGAATAGACAACAAGGTGGAAAGTATAGGCAATTAGCAAGACACCCCCAATAAAGGAGTGGTTCTGCAGGTGGTGACCACAGACCACTTCTCAGTTCCTATGTTTCCTAGCTGATGTTTTGGTCACTTTTGAATGCTGGCGGTGCTTTCACTCTAGTGGTAGCATGAGACGGAGTCTACAACCCACACAAGTGGCTCAGGTAGTGCAGCTCATCCAGGATGGCACATCAATGCGAGCTGTGACAAGAAGGTTTGCTGTGTCTGTCAGCATAGTGTCCAGAGCATGGAGGCGCTACCAGGAGACAGGCCAGTACATCAGGAGACGTGGAGGAGGCCGTAGGAGGGCAACAACCCAGCAGCAGGACCGCTACCTCCGCCTTTGTGCAAGGAGGAGCACTGCCAGAGCCCTGCAAAATGACCACCAGCAGGCCACAAACGTGAATGTGTCTGCTCAAACGGTCAGAAACAGACTCCATGAGGGTGGTATGAGGCCCCGACATCCACAGGTGGGGGCTGTGCTTACAGCCCAACACCGTGCAGGACGTTTGGCATTTGCCAGAGAACACCAAGATTGGAAAATTCGGCACTGGCGCCCTGTGCTCTTCACAGATGAAAGCAGGTTCACACTGAGCACGTGACAGTCTGGACACGCCGTGGAGAATGTTCTGCTGCCTGCAACATCCTCCAGCATGACCGGTTTGGCGGTGGGTCAGTCATGGTGTGGGGTGGCATTTCTTTGGGGGGCCGCACAGCCCTCCATGTGCTCGCCAGAGGTAGCCTGACTGCCATTAGGTACCGAGATGAGATCCTCAGACCCCTTGTGAGACCATATGCTGGTGCGGTTGGCCCTGGGTTCCTCCTAATGCAAGACAATGCTAGACCTCATGTGGCTGGAGTGTGTCAGCAGTTCCTGCAAGAGGAAGGCATTGATGCTGTGGACTGGCCCGCCCGTTCCCCAGACCTGAATCCAATTGAGCACATCTGGGACATCATGTCTCACTCCATCCACCAACGCCACGTTGCACCACAGACTGTCCAGGAGTTGGCGGATGCTTTAGTCCAGGTCTGGGAGGAGATCCCTCAGGAAACCATCCGCCACCTCATCAGGAGCATGCCCAGGCATTGTAGGGAGGTCATGCAGGCACGTGGAGGCCACACACACTACTGGGCCTCATTTTGACTTGTTTTAAGGACATTACATCAAAGTTGGATCAGCCTGTAGTGTGGTTTTCCACTTTAATTTTGAGTGTGACTCCAAATCCAGACCTCCATGGGTTGATAAATTTGATTTCCATTGATAATCTATGTGTGATTTTGTTGTCAGCACATTCAACTACGTAAAGAAAAAAGTATTTAATAAGAATATTTCATTCATTCAGATTTAGGATGTGTTATTTTAGTGTTCCCTTTATTTTTTTGAGCAGTGCATTTCCAAATAATGTCCAATCAATTGAATTTACCACAGGTGGACTCCAATCATGGATGATTAATGGACACAGAATGCACCTGAGCTCAATTTCGAGTCTCATAACAAAGGGTATGAATACATATGCTTTTATTTTTTAATACTTTGGGAAAATAAATCTAAATACCTGTTTTCGCTTTGTCAATATAGGGTATTGTGTGTAGGTGGATGAGCTTTTTTTTTTTTTTTTTTTTACATTTTAGAAGAAGGCTGTAATGCAACAAAATGTGGAAAAAGTCAAGGGGTCTGAATATTTTCCAAATGCACTGTATATGGCTAATTAACCAGCCCATATGATAGTGCAGCACTTGTTGACTAGCACAGGAAGGCAGCGCCACAGATGGAAGGAGAAACTAGTGATCAAACTTGAATTAGTAAGTAGCCCATCTTTGGTAGACCATCTTTGGTAGATCACCTTGCTCCCTCCTACAGTCAAACATACGGTGAGATTGAGATTTTTTTCGTGAAAGTAACTAAAGTAATAGATCTAGTAATGTAGCATGTTACTATCTAGTAATGTAGCATGCTACTATCTAGTAATGTAGCATGCTACTATCTAGTAATGTAGCATGTTACTATCTAGTAATGTAGCATGCTACTATCTAGTAATGTAGCATGCTACTATCTAGTAATGTAGCATGCTACTATCTAGTAATGTAGCATGTTACTATCTAGTAATGTAGCATGCTACTATCTAGTAATGTAGCATGCTACTATCTAGTAATGTAGCATGCTACTATCTAGTAATGTAGCATATTACTATCTAGTAAAGTAGCATGTTACTATCTAGTAATGTAGCATGCTACTATCTAGTAATGTAGCATGTTACTATCTAGTAATGTAGCATGCTACTATCTAGTAATGTAGCATGCTACTATCTAGTATTATAGCATGCTACTATTTAGTAATATAACATGTTACTATCTAGTATTATAAACTGGGTGGTTCGAGCCCTGAATGCTGATTGACTGACAGCTGTGTTATATCAGACCGTAATACCACGGGTATGACAAAACGTTTATTTTTACTACTCTGATTATGTTGGTTACCAGTTTATAATAGCAATAAGGGGTCTCGGGGTGTTGTGATATATGGCCAATATACCACGGCTAAGGGCTGTATCCAGGCACTCCATGTTGTGTCGTGCTAAGAAAAGCCCTTAGCCGTGGTATATTGTCCATATATCACTCCTTCTCTGACCGTATCTCTTAAATATAACATGTTACGATCTAGTAATATAACGTGTTACTATCTAGTAATGTAACGTGCTACTATCTAGTAATACAACATGTTACTATCTAGTAATATAACATGTTACTATCTAGTAATATAACGTGTTACTATCTAGCAATATAACATGTTATTATCTAGTAATATAACATGTTACTATCTAGTAATATAACATGTTACTATCTAGTAATATAACATGTTACTATCTAGCAATATAACGTGTTACTATCTAGTAATATAACGTGTTACTATCTAGTAATATAACGTGTTACTATAATATAACATGTTACTATCTAGTAATATAACATGTTACTATCTAGTAATGTAACGTGTTACTATCTAGTAATATAACGTGCTACTATCTAGTAATGTAACGTGCTACTATCTAGTAATATAACGTGTTACTATCTAGTAATATAACGTGTTACTATCTAGTAATATAACATGTTACTTTCCACACAAAGTAATTTTGTAAAGTAACATGTTACTTTTGTTAAACGTAACGAGTAATATGTAATATATCAATTACTTTTTCAAGTAACTAATCCTAACACTGTACAGAATAATATATCTTCAGTTGTACAATCAGGCTAGGTAACAATATAGTGAATGCCATGAAAGTATTTTGTATTAATTGCAGTTCCAATTATTAATGTCCCTTGTATTAATCAAATTACAATTATTAAAGTCCCTTGTATTAATCAAATTACAATTATTAAAGTCCCTTGTATTAATCAAATTACAATTATTAAAGTCCCTTGTATTAATCACATTACAATTATTAAAGTCCCTTGTATTAATCAAATTACAATTATTAAAGTCCCTTGTATTAATCACATTTTCAATTATTAAAGTCCCTTGTATTAATCACATTACAATTATTAAAGTCCCTTGTATTAATCACATTACAATTATTAAAGTCCCTTGTATTAATCAAATTACATTATATTAAAGTCCTTTGTATTAAATTGCAGTTTCAATTATTAAAGTCCCTTGTATTAATTAAATTACAATTATTAAAGTCCCTTGTATTAAATCGCAGTTTCAATTATGAAAGTGCCTTGTGTATATAATAGACAACAGAATGTGTGAAAGGAATCAGAGGAATTTTAATGGAGTTGTATTGGCAGGGAAAATACATTGCATTGAATTATCTCTCACAGGAGCATCTGTTTGTGCTTCTTTAATTAGCAGAGGCTGTTCAGATTGCTGCATACATCTCCAGTCACTGAATAGTCTCTTTGTCTACCAACACAATTGCTAGTCTCGCATCGATGAAGCGAAGAAGGCCTATATTGCTGATGTCATCGAGACTATTAGAATTCTTCTGCATACCTTGATATCGTAGCTCGTTCAGCACTTTGATCTTGGGACTTTTATTTAGTCTTTGGCCATTTATCTGAACGATAGACCTTAGTTATGCAGAGGGAATGACAAAGAAAGGACAATCAGTGAAATGATGGAGAGCTGTGTTTACACGCAGCCCAAGGTTATCCACCATGTTAAACTCAGAAGGAGTACAAGGTTTAAAAAAAGGCAATGTGGAAGGCTTCCAATACCACAACCTTCTGGTGTTATTGAAAATAAGTCACAAGATCAAGGCACAACTCTTGATCAGACAAGGACCGTCTATATTTTCAATGGCGGACAAGAGGAAAATAAGCCCAATTGAAATAAATATAGTGCTCCCCGACAAGTTTTGCCCAATTTCCTGAATAATTGATCTAGTGAAGGAGCTCTAAAATGCTCCGAAAGCCTAATGAGCACAGCTCGGGCTCGATCAATCTTCAGATCAGACTAAGTCGCAGCAGAAATTCAGCTGTCACCTCCTTCGGGCTCTTATTATTTGCTGGCGTTATAAATGGCTCGTCGGGCTTTTTATTAATTGTGATTCTGGCTGCTGTTGAAGCACAGAGTGGCTATTAAGAACGTCTATAATGGCCCCCCATTTTAATCCACGTACGGCGCAGAGTGTGTACAAAACCATGGATGCTCACGTCCTAGTGTTCATTTCATGATCTCAATGGTGCAGCACATTTGGAATGCAGATGAGGTTGCAGGACTGATATTCTAGTGCTGACTGTTAGGCTTTGTGGTAATGAGAATGGGTGAATGGTTCTCTATTGTTTTAGGATGACACGCCGACTGGAGAGGAACATACATAACTTGTCAGGATTTGGCCAGGGTTGTTCCGGTTTTTGGTCACTAGATGCCCCCATTGTGCCTTTTGACCTTTTGTTTTCCCTTGATCCCCATTATTATTTGCACCTGTGCCTCGTTTCCCCTGATTGTATTTAAACCCTTTGTTTTCCTCAGTCCTTTGCTCTGTGTTTGTATGTTAGCACCCAGCCCTAGTATTCTGTTAACTCTTGTTGATCCCGGTGGACGCTCTTGTGGAATTCTGTTTTTTGTTCTTGTTTATTTATTTTTGAGTATCTTTTGAGGCTTTTTGTGCTATACCTACCACCTTGTGGATTTACCTTTTTTGTCTTGGAGGATTACCTTTGTTCTTGTGGAATTCCTTTTGAGGTTGTGGAGTTACATGTGTTCCTGAAGGACTTCACTTTTTACTTCATTAAATACACCGTCTCAAGTACTGCTGTGTCTGCCTCATCTTCTGGGTTCTGCCGACTATTCGTGGCTCAGTTGGTTAAGTGACTGTTTCTCACTCCGGAGACCCGGGTTCGTAACCGGGTCCTGACAGAAACACAGAGCCAAAAAATGAACCCAGAGGCAGCCAGTTCCCAGGACCTTGTTGCCATGCTGTCCCACCACCAGGAGACTGTCCAACGCCACGAAGCCGCCCTGGTTCAGCAAGAGGCCTTAATGGCTAGACATTCTCATCTTCTGTCGGAGATGCTGACTTCCATAAAGCAGATATCTGATCGACTTACCTCGGCAACAGTTCCCGTCCCAGTACCTCAGATTCACGTACCCATGGCAGTTAACCCTCTGGCTGAACCTCGTCTTCCACCTCCCCAACGGTTCTCAGGTGATCCAAGTGCTTGTAAAGGGTTTCTCACCCAATGTTCTCTCTCCTTCGAGCTGCAACCCTCGTCGTTCCCCACCGACCGGTCTAAGATCGCATATATCATCACCCTGCTGTCGGAAAAAGCCCTGGCCTGGGCTACTGCTGTGTGGGATGCCCATAGTTCCTGCTGTGCCAGCTACTCTGCCTTTGCTGAGGAATTCAAACGAGTGTTTCAAGGCCCAAGCAGTGGTTCTGACTCAGCCAAACAGCTCCTGACTCTCCACCAAGGTCGGCGCAGCGTGACGGACTATGCCATCCAGTTCCGCACGGTGGCAGCAGCGAGTGGTTGGAACAACGAGGCGCTCACTGTGTGCTTTCTGAAAGGCCTTTCCGACACTATCCAAGATGAACTGGCCACTCGGGAACCACCGGACAATCTCGAGTCCCTGATCAAGTTGGCCTCACGCATTGACCAGCGTCTGAGAGAGAGAACTCAACCGTAGACCTCTAGCCCCTATCAGTCCCAGCTCCGAGTCCCCACCTTTATCCTCGCTGGCTCCACCGGAACCCATGCAGATTGGACGCATCTCCCAGGCTGAGAGAGACCGCCGGATGAGGGAGCGACGCTGTCTATATTGCGGCAAACCGGGCCATTTCCGTTCCACGTGTCCCGGGCTCCAGGGAAACGCTCTGTCCCGTACAGACCGGGGGAACTGTAACGGAAACATAACCTCCTCCCATCCGTCCAACTCCCGTCTGCTCATTCCAGTCACCCTTTCCTGGGACAACCACAAGCTTCACCTTCAAGCCTTGGTAGACTCTGGAGCCGCAGGTAACTTCATGGATGGTGTCTGGGCGAAGGAGAATGGCGTTCCCTTTGAACCTCTAAGTGACCCCATGAGGGTTACTACATTGGATGGAAGCCCTTTGGGATCTGGACTTGTCACTCATGTCACTACCTCCTTGCGACTTTCAGTTTCACAACACAAGGAATTGATGAACTTTCATTTGATCTCCTGTTCCGAGTTCCCTCTTGTCCTTGGATACCCCTGGCTTCACAGCCATAACCCTCACATCGACTGGTCTGTGGGCACTATCAAGCAGTGGGGTCCTACGTGCCAAGCTACATGTATTTTCCCGAATTCCCCGAGTTCTACTCCCGAGTCTTTAGAATCCATCGACCTGACCCGAGTTCCCGAGTGTTACCATGACCTCAAACTGGTATTTAGCAAACAGAGGGCCACCATGCTACCACCCCATAGACCTTATGATTGCCCCATCGAACTGTTTCCGGGCACTTGCCTCCCCAGGGGTCGGATCTTTCCCTATCTCCACCCGAACGAGCTGCTATGGATACCTACATCAAGGACGCTCTGGAAGCAGGCCTCATGCGTCCATCCACCTCCCCGGCGGGAGCAGGGTTTTTCTTTGTGGCCAAGAAAGACGGTGGATTACGTCCTTGCATCGACTACCGGGACTCAATGCCATAACCGTCCGTAACCGTTACCCGCTACCCCTTATGGCCACAGCCTTCGAGCTGCTCCAGGAAGCAGTTGTTTTCACTAAGCTTGACCTGCGGAACGCATACCATCTTGTGCGGATCAGACCTGGTGACGAGTGGAAGACCGCGTTCAACACGCCTACTGGTCACTATGAATACTTGGTGATGCCCTTCGGCCTGACCAACGCCCCAGCGGTGTTCCAAGCGCTCATAAACGATGTGCTTAGGGATATGCTTAACATATTTGTGTTTGTTTACTTGGATGACATCCTCATCTTTTCGAGCTCTCTTCAAGAACACACAAAGCATGTCAGACAAGTACTCAAACGCCTCCTAGACAGCCATCTGTACGTTAAGCCGGAAAAATGTGAATTCCATTCATCCCAGTACAATTCCTGGGACTTGTAGTGGAACCCGGTCGAGTCCAAATGGACCCCAGGAAGGTAGGGCGGTAGCGGATTGGCCCACCCCAAATCCGTTAAGGAAGTTCAGCGTTTCCTGGGCTTCACAAACTTTTACCGCAAGTTCATCAAGAACTTCAGCTTGGTGGCAGCCCTCTCTCAGCTTTAACCAAGGGTGGCAATGCAAGGTTTTTGTGGGGAAGAGAAGCTGAGACGGCCTTCCAAGGACTCAAGCAGCGCGTCCTCTCTGCTCCCATCCTGATACTACCGACTACGGATGAACCGTTTGTGGTGGAGGTAGACGCCTCAGAGGTTGGTGTTGGAGCTGTCCTGTCTCAGAGGGGTGAAGACAAGAAGCTTCATCCGTGCGCTTTCTTCTCACACCGGCTTACCCCGGCTGAGAGGAACTACGATGTGGGGATCGTGAACTCCTACCGGTTAAGATGGCATTGAAGGAATGGAGACACTGGCTCGAGGGGGCTTCTCACCCGTTTCAAGTGCTTACGGACCACAAAAATCTGGAGTATATCCAGCAGGCGAAGCGGTTGAACTCTAGACAAGCTAGATGGTCTCTTTTCTTCAATCGATTCCAGTTTATCCTCACCTATCGGCCCGGGTCGAAGAATCTCAAACCGGATGCCCTGTCCCGAGTCTACGCTCCTGCCATTCGAGATGACACGGACATGCCTGTCCTTCCTGCTGCTAAGATCGTGGCTCCGATTTCGTGGCAAGTTGAGGATACCGTGAGACGAGCTCAAGCTATCGAACCGGACCCGAAAGGGGGTCCTGCCAATCGGTTGTTTGTCCCCAAGGCAGTGAGGACTCAGGTCCTTCTGTGGGGGCACTCCTCTCGCCTCACCTGTCACCCGGGCGTAGGTCGCACCTTGGAGTTCATCCAGCGTAAGTTCTGGTGGCCTACCATAAGAGAAGACGTTGCCTCTTTCGTCAATGCCTGCCCCGTGTGCTGCCAGGGCAAATCTTCTCACCTCCGCCCTCAAGGACTCCTTCACCCTTTACCTATTCCCCACAGACCCTGGTCCCATATCTCGTTGGACTTTATTACTGGCATTCCACCATCCCATGGCAATACTACTATCCTAGTCATAATCGACAGGTTTTCAAAGGCGGCCAGGTTCGTCCCTCTGACTAAGTTACCTTCTGCCAAGGAGACGGCTGAGTTGGTAATTAATCATGTGTTCCGAGTCTTCGGCATTCCTCAAGATATGGTTTCTGACAGAGGTCCCCAGTTCGCCTCAAGGTTTTGGAAGGCCTTCTGCCAACTCATGGGTGCTTCTGCCAGTTTATCTTCAGGGTACCATCCGGAGTCCAACGGCCAAACAGAGAGGATGAATCAAGAGCTGGAAGCCACCCTCCGATGTATGACTCGTAACAACCCGTCCACATGGTCGTCCTTCATTGTTTGGGCCGAATACGCGCACAACACCTTGCGCTCCTCCTCCACTGGTATGTCCCCGCACGAGTGTCAGTTTGGCTATGCCCCTCCATTGTTCCCGGACCAGGAGGCAGAAGTCAGAGTGCCTTCAGCCTTGAAGTTCGTCAGACGCTGTCGGCTTATGTGGAGGAAGACCCGTCTTAATCTTATGCGTTCCTCACAGAGGTACCAACAACAAGCCAACAGACGTCGCCGTCCCGGGCCTACCCTGCGCCCGGCCAGAGAGTCTGGCTCTCCACAAGAGACTTACCACTACGGGTGGAGTCTCGCAAGCTGTCCCAAAATACATCGGTCCCTTTAAGGTTGCCAGGAGAGTTAACCCAGTTTCTTATCGCCTACACTTACCCAGATCCCTTAAGATTAATCCCACATTTCACATTTCCTTATTAAAACCTGTTGTTTTCTCCCCTTGTCCCGGCAGACAGACCTCCCCTCCGCCTCGTGTCATTGGAGGCCAGCCGGCTTATACCGTCCATCGGATACTGGATTCCCGCCGGGTGCAGCGGTCCTGGCAGTATCTGGTGGACTGGGAAGGCTACGGTCCCGAGGAGCGCTCCTGGGTTCCTGCCAAAGACATACTGGACCCTGACCTCATTCGTCAGTTCAGGGCTCTCCACCCTGAGAGAGCTGGTAGGAACGTCAGGAGCCGTTCTAGGGGGGGATTCTGTCAGGATTTGGCCAGGGTTGTTCCGGTTTTTGGTCACTAGATGCCCCTTTGTGCCTTTTGACCTTTTGTTTTCCCTTGATCCCCATTATTATTTGCACCTGTGCCTCGTTTCCCCTGATTGTATTTAAACCCTTTGTTTTCCTCAGTCCTTTGCTCTGTGTTTGTATGTTAGCACCCAGCCCTAGTATTCTGTTAACTCTTGTTGATCCCGGTGGACGCTCTTGTGGAATTCTGTTTTTTGTTCTTGTTTATTTATTTTTGAGTATCTTTTGAGGCTTTTTGTGCTATACCTACCACCTTGTGGATTTACCTTTTTTGTCTTGGAGGATTACCTTTGTTCTTGTGGAATTCCTTTTGAGGTTGTGGAGTTACATGTGTTCCTGAAGGACTTCACTTTTTACTTCATTAAATACACCGTCTCAAGTACTGCTGTGTCTGCCTCATCTTCTGGGTTCTGCCGACTATTCGTGGCTCAGTTGGTTAAGTGACTGTTTCTCACTCCGGAGAGCCGGGTTCGTAACCGGGTCCTGACATAACTGGGACCTATGGGAGGCTGAAAAGATTTGGCTTGGGCCCTCAGATCCTCAAAAAGTTCTACCGCTGCCCCATCGAGAGTATCTGGACAGGCTGCATCACTGCTTGGTATGGCAATTGCACCGCCCTTGACCGCAAAGCGCTACAAAGTGTGGCGAGGACAGCTCAGTACATCACTGGGTCCAAGCTCCCTACCACCCAGGACCTCTATACCAGGTGGTGCCAGAGAAAGGCCCAGAAAATTGCCAAAGACTCCGGCCACCCAAGCCATAGACTGTTCACTCTGACACCATCCGGCAAACGGTACCCGGAGCGCCGGCTCTCAGACCAACAGGCTCAGAGACAGTGTCTAGCCATAAGACTGCTAAATAGCCAGACAGTTAAAAAGTCAATAATGGGCCTCAAACCATCTGCACTGACCCTACGCACACCATATACACACACTCACTAGACTATATACAAACCATATACACACACTCACTAGACTATATATACACCATATACACACACTCACTAGACTATATACACACCATATACACACACTCACTAGACTATATACACACCATATACACACACTCACTAGACTATATACAAACCATATACACACACTCACTAGACTATAAACACACACCATATACACACACTCACTAGACTATATACACACTCACTAGACTATATACACACCATATACACAAACTCACTAGACTATATACACACACCATATACACACACTCACTAGACTATATACACACACCATATACACACACTCACTAGACTATATACACACTCACTAGACTATATACAAACCATATACACAAACTCACTAGACTATATACACACACCATATACACACACTCACTAGACTATATACACACCATATACACACTCACTAGACTTTATACACACACTCACTAGACTATATACACACCATATACACACACTCACTAGACTATATACACACCATATACACACACTCACTAGACTTTATATACACACCATATACACTCACTCACTAGTCTATATATACACACCATATACACACTCACTAGACTTTATACACACACTCACTAGACTATATACACACCATATACACACACTCACTAGACTATATACACACCATATACACACACTCACTAGACTTTATATACACACCATATACACTCACTCACTAGTCTATATATACACACCATATACACACTCACTAGACTTTATACACACACTCACTAGACTATATACACACCATATACACACACTCACTAGACTTTATATACACACCATATACACACACTCACTAGACTTTATATACACACCATATACACACTCACTAGACTTTATACACACACTCACTAGACTATATACACACCATATACACACACTCACTAGACTATATACACACCATATACACTCACTCACTAGACTATATACAAACCATATACACACACTCACTAGACTATATACAAACCATATACACACACTCACTAGACTATATACAAACCATATACACACACTCACTAGACTATATACACACACCATATACACACTCACTAGACTATATACACACCATATACACACACTCACTAGACTATATACACACCATATACACACACTCACTAGACTTATACACACACTCACTAGACTATATACACACACTCACTAGACTATATACACACACTCACTAGACTATATACACACAATATACACACACTCACTAGACTATATACACACCATATACACACACTCACTAGACTATATACACACCATATACACACACTCACTAGACTATATGCACACCATATACACACACTCACTAGACTATATATACACACCATATACACACACACTAAAGTGTCACTCCCACACAAAACCTTCACACATTCAAACACTACATACGCACACACCGACACATCTCAAACAAACACACATACACACACTTTTACACTCATCATTTGCTGTTGCTACTCTGTTCTTTATTTTACTATTATTATTATCTATTCTTATTTGGTGATTTTACCCTGCCTTCATGTACATATCTTCCTCAAGTACCTCGTACCTCTGCACATTGATCTGGTACTGGTACTATAGCTACATGCTTGTATTAGTTACTGTTTAAATGATATATATATATATTTTAAACTCTGGATTGTTGGGAAAGGTTTGTAAGTGAGCATTTCACTGTAAAGTCGACACCAGTTGTATTTGACACGTGATGAATAAAACATGCATTTGATTTGAATTGGGATTTCCTGATGAAGCTACACCTATACCCTTAAACACCTATACCCTTAAACACCTATACCCTTAAACACCTATACCCTTAAACACATATACCCTTAAACACCTATACCCTTAAACACCTATACCCTTACACACCTATACCCTTACACACCTATACCCTTACACACCTATACCCTTAAACACCTATACCCTTACACACCTATACCCTTACACACCTATACCCTTACACACCTATACCCTTACACACCTATACCCTTAAACACCTATACCCTTACACACTATACCCTTAAACACCTATACCCTTAAACACCTATACCCTTAAACACCTATACCCTTACACACCTATACCCTTACACACCTATACCCTTACACACCTATACCCTTACACACCTATACCCTTACACACCTATACCCTTAAACACCTATACCCTTACACACCTATACCCTTAAACACCTATACCCTTAAACACCTATACCCTTAAACACCTATACCCTTAAACACCTATACCTTTAAACACCTATACCCTTAAACACATATACCCTTAAACACCTATACCCTTACACACCTATACCCTTACACACCTATACCCTTAAACACCTATACCGTTAAACACCTATACCCTTAAACACCTATACCTTTAAACACCTATACCCTTACACACCTATACCCTTAAACACCTATACCCTTAAACACCTATACCCTTAAACACCTATACATTTAAACACCTATACCCTTAAACACCTATACCCTTAAACACCTATACCCTTAAACACCTATACATTTAAACACCTATACCCTTAAACACCTATACCCTTAAACACCTATACCTTTAAACACCTATACCCTTACACACCTATACCCTTAAACACCTATACCCTTAAACACCTATACCCTTAAACACCTATACATTTAAACACCTATACCCTTAAACACCTATACCCTTAAACACCTATACCCTTAAACACCTATACCCGTACACACCTATACCCTTAAACACCTATACATTTAAACACCTATACCCTTAAACACCTATACCCTTAAACACCTATACCCTTAAACACCTATACATTTAAACACCTATACCCTTAAACACCTATACATTTAAACACCTATACCTTTAAACACCTATACCCTTAAACACCTATACCCTTAAACACCTATACATTTAAACACCTATACCCTTAAACACCTATAGCCTTAAACACCTATACCCTTAAACACTTATACCCTTAAACACCTATACCCTTAAACACCTATACCCTTAAACTTGTTCCACACTTTTTCCACAATTTCAATTTATTTTTGTTATTCTGTCACAATACCACATAATGTCAAAGTGGTAAAAAAAAATATATATATATAATTAAATGGAAAAGCTCAAATGTCTTCAGTCAAGAAGTATTCAATCCCCTTTTGTTATGGTAAGCCTAAATACTGTAATGAAACTGCAGGGAGAAGGTCTCGAACCCTCGACCTTCCAGCCCGAAGTCAAGAGCGCTATCGACTGTGCCGCAAAAGCCTGCTCAAACGGCAGAGTCGATATCCTCGCTTATAAACCCAGTCTCGTTACAATACATTCAGGAGTAAACATGCGCTTAACAAGTCACATAACAAGTTGCATGGACTCACACTGTGTGCAATAATAGTGTTTAACATGTTTGAGTGACTACCTCGTGTCTGTACTCCATACATACAATTATCTGTCATTTCAAACACAGATTAAACCACAAAGATCAGAGACGTTTTCCAATGCCTTGCAAAGAAAGGCACCAATTGGTAGATGGGTACAAAAAAAGCATACATTGAATATCCCTTTGAGCATGGTGAAGTTATTAATTACACTTTGGATGGTGTATCACCACACCCAGTCATTACAAAGCTTCCTAACTCAGTTGCTGGAGCAATGGTGACTTTATAACAGTCGCAGAGTTTAATGGCTGTTGTCGTGTCTTTGGCTATGCCGGATTAAGTGATATGACATGCTATTCTATGAAATCCTTTCTCTGTAATTAATATGACCTGATTGAGCTAATCAGGTAAATGTAATTAACTACAAAGTCGGGGCACCACAAAATAATATTTATAGAGCTATTATCTTCCGAATAAACTCTTAAAGACCTAGTAATATATTTATATATTAATTGTCACCTTATTTCAGTCTTATCTGAAAGTTGTAAATTCTTGGTTATCTTCACGAGTTGAACAACAAGTTGAATCAGCAATACAAAATTCGGTTCAATTATTTATTTAATAAATACCTAACTAATCACACAGAATTACATATACACAGAATGAACCATACATTGATTACAAATTACGTCATAAAGGAAAACGTCCCTAGCGGATGGAACAGATATGACAGCTGGTTACCCAAAGAAAAGGGGGCTAGGTTTGAGTGAAAGAGCGGGATGACTGAAGAACAAAGGGAGAAGCGATGTCTCTGTCGGGCCGTAGGCAGCTACTCTATTGTAAATACAGAATCTTATGCATTCTAAATTACCGCCCATTTGGAAAAGGAAAATGCAATAAATATTTGGTTGGTCGTAGATGCTGGTCGTGTTGGCCAACAGAGATCTTCCTGTCCTTGGAAGAATGTCTCTGGAGGTAAATTGGATACGTTGTAGTAACGTCGTTCTGTGGTAGATGGAATACTCTGTCTGTTCTTTCCTAGCCCACGTTTGCAGCTGCTGTTGCTAACTCAACGGCTAGGCGGTATTACTTCTGTAGTGAATAAGAGTTCAAAGTTCATACCATTCACAACCAAAGCTAATGCTGAGGTTGGCTTCGTTCTGTAGTTATTATCTGAACCCTTCTGACATCGGATCGTCATCCTAATGTACCCGGGAACAGACAGTTATATTGTCATCAAGGCTTTATATAGGAAGGGAGAGGAGGGCGTGTTTCATAGTTTATAACCAATGTCTCTTCACGTGGGCGGGCCACTGAGTCGGGCCTAATTCACTCATGAAAACCCAATTCTCACATTTTAGAAGTTAAAATCACATTTCATCCCCTCCCAAATAATTTCATGTTTAAACATTTAAATTGCACAACAATTCCATGTGAATCTGATAACTATAATGTGTAGACTTTCCACTGTACCTTTTATGTCATCCTGAGAATGTCTCACGTGACAACCGAACTGACATCATATTCATTATGTACCAACGCATATGTTCAACTGGTTGGATTACCAAAATATGGTTCATTTCCCCCCACCTTCTGATGTTCCCAGAATCTCTGTTTAACAAAGGCTATTCAAGAGGGTCTCTGTAGAGTCAAGAGAGAGGGAAGGGAGAAAGGTATTTATGGGGGGGGGGGTCATAAACCTTACCCACATGCCAACGTCATGACACTGTGATGGGAGAAAGTTGAGGATGGATCAACAGGAGGGATCAACAACATTGTAGTTACTCCACAATACTAACCTAAATGACAGAGTGAAAAGAAGGAAGCCTTTACAGAATACAAATATTCCAAACCATACATCCTGTTTGCAACAAGGCACTAAAGTAATATTGCCCCATGAGTGAATGTTTGTTTGTATCCCTTGATTCAATAAGCAAACAACAAAATAAGCCTGGCTGCTGTAGATGCATATTAGTAATAATACTAAGTACATGAATACAACTGACCAAATACCTCCCCTTTGGGATAAGCAATACCCCAAGCCCCCATTATTCTACCTGGTTCTATTGGTAATAGTAATAACAAATAATATATCAATTCCAAACACTCCAGAGCATGTGTACCCTGTGTTCCCTGTGAGGGTTCTTGGACCTGTTCACCTCTCACATGTCCCCCTTTCCAGATTCTACATCCTGGGAGGGGGATCAATGATCCTCCCAAAACACTGTCTGACCTGTCAGAGCTTCTCACTATTCTTCCCTCAGGCCCTCCTCAGAGTAGAATTTAAACCACAAACTGACTATGAGACGGGATGCTCTCACTGAAAATGTCTGTCTGCAGTAACTGCGAAAGTCCTTTTTTGGATTAAAGATATTCCAGACATTTTTGGGTCTTGACACCCTTTACAGACCATTATGGGGAAGAAATAAAACGCAAGGACAGTGTTGCTGCAAACCTATTTGACTTACACTGTCTGACTTGTGTGAGTTTGACCTCCAAGTCTGTATGACTTGAACTGGAAAGAAGTTGATTCCAAAAAATCTGTAGGTGTACCTTCAAGTTCACCCTATCGGTTCTTCCTCTTGCATATTTAATCCGTAGTCAACTTAATCCGTAGTCAACCGTAGTCAACAAGTTATTAATTATGAAAGAAATAACACCCTTTAACAGTTTATTTGTAATCAATCAGTCCCTGAGTAGATCCCTTAAATACATCTAGTTCTAAGAAAAGATTAGAGCCACTTCCAAACCCATTTTTACTCACTGACAAACCAATTGAATCTTCAGGAGGCTAAAGAGAAGAAATATCACTCTTTAATATTTCAGACAGGGTTTTTAAATGAGTGTCCTTACCCCTGTCAGCAGAGGATGATAAATCCCTGTTACATTTCCACAGACACAGCGTTGGCAATCCCAGACCTGCGTCCGATGTAGACAGCCCTCTCAGTGGGACTCAAAAGCTGTTCAGTATTAAAAATACATTAGTTATGATAATTCACATGACCAGCCAATGCCCAATGAGCCCAGCGGGGGGCTGAGATTAAGCCTGGAAACTGTAATTTTCAAAATATAAATTAAATGCTTACTGTCTCTGTGCCATGAGTGGGTGGATGCCTGACATCTATCATGTACTATAAGATCACTGCTTTTTGCAGAGGATGGGTAGAAAGAGCAGCATGGACCAGTGGTGGTGCCTGTAACAGAGTGTATGAAGCTCTCATGATAAACCCATTCTATTTAAATCGATGGAATTGAGCCAGCCCCAATCAATGTCCCACAGCAACCAAAGGAACTTCCTAATATGTCATTTCTGAGCTGAAATATAGTACTTGTCAAAGGTTCTGATCAGTGGAGGCTGATGGGAAGAGCTATAGGAGGACGGGCCTCATTGTAATGGTTGGAATGGCATAAATGGAACGGTATCAAACACATTAAACATATGGAAACCACAGGAAACCATTACAATGTGCCTGTCCTCCTATAACTCCTCCCACCAGCCTCCACTGGTGCTGATGTAATCCTAAAGTATAATTATGTTGTAATAATTAACAACGTTATTAAAACATACACAAAGGATTTTAACAACTAAATTTGAGTTGCTTGACAATTTGAGTTGCTTGACGTGTATTAAAACATACACTACCGTTCAAAAGTTTGGGGTCACTTAGAAATTCTTGTTTTTGAAAGAAAAGCAATTTTTTTGTCCATTCAAATAAGACCAAATTAATCAGAAATACAGTGTAGCGGGGTGGGAGGCCCCGGTGCACAACTGAGCAGGAGGACAAGTACATTAGAGTGTCTAGTTTAAGAAACAGACGTCTCACAAGATCTCAACTAGCAGCTTCATTAGAAAGTACCCGCAAAACACCAGTCTCAACGTCAACAGTGAAGAGGCGACTCCGGGATGCTGGCCTGGACTTGTGAGGCGTCTGTTTCTCAAACTAGACACTCTAATGTACTTGTCCTCTTGGGGCCTCCCATTCCTCTTTCTACTCTGTTTAGAGCCAGTTCTGTGAAGGGAGTAGTACACAGCGTTGTATGAGATCTTCAGTTTCTTGGCAATTTCTCGCGTGGAATAGCCTTCATTTCTCAGAATAAGAACAGACTGACAAGTTTCAGAAGAAAGTTCTTTATTTCTGTCCATTTTGAGCCTGTAATCGAACCCACAAATGCTGATGCTCCAGATGCTCAACTAGTCTAAAGGCCAGTTTTATTGCTTCTTTAATCAGCACAACAGTTTTCAGCTGTGCTAACATAAATGCAAAAGGATTTTCTAATGATCAATTAGCCATTTAAAATTATAAACTTGGATTAGCTAACACAACGTGCCTTTGGAACACAGGAGTGATGGTTGCTGATAATGGGCCTCTGTACGACATTAACAATGTCTACACTCTATTTCTGACCAATTTTATGTTATTTTAATGGGCAAAAAATGAGCTTTTCTTTCAAAAACAAGGACATTTCTAAGTGACCCCAAACTTTTGAACGGTAGAGTACATGCAGGATTTTAACAACTACATTTGACAGAGATGCTTGGCATGTATTAAAACATGGATGCAGGGTTCTGGTCTAGTGCTAGCAGCTAGCTGCTGCCCTCGGACCACATTTGCCCCTGTAGGTAGCGGTTCAATCCCAACTTCTGCCACACACTTTCTGCACTAATCCATTCCATCTCACATTCTAATCTATATCTGTCAGTAAAACGTCAATATACCAGCAACAACAAAAAACATACATACAGGCTGTAAAGGTTGTAATGTTGTAATGTTGTAACGTTCCAGCCTCCTTTTCCCTCCTCATGACTCATTATCTTGAGCCGAGTGAGAGCCGAGGAACTGCTCAGGGGCCAGTAGATGTCAAACCAACAACATTCAAGTGTCTGAAGAAATAATCGATGCAGCAGTGCATCCGCTACACAGCACAATCACAAACACGTCTCGATACCGAGACAAGGTCTATTTAAAATGGACGACGATGCTGGATGTTGACATTAAACACCATACCAGTGCAGAGGCTAACGAGGACCACAGGCTCCGACACAGGTCCCAGTGTCAGCCAAAGAGGTCTGTCTATCTAGTGAGCAGTGCAGAGCCCAATGACCGTAGGTGGAAAAACATCATGCTCTCAGTCGGATTCTGATTCACAAAGCGCACAGATGCTTAAATAAATTTAACAAGCCCCTCAAGGCCAAATGGAAATGACAATGTTTACAATCGCTCAGTGGGTTTTTGCTTCCCAAAAATAAAAATTGGTTGAGCAATTTTCACCCATTTCAGCCTGAGAGAAAGTGTTTTTTGCTTTGTAGTAAAGCAAACAAAACAAAAAAGGCTAATGACTTTGCTCAATATTCAATTAAAAACTGTAAGAGCGTGGTTTTGAATACATTAGAAAGTATCTGTTTTTTTATGGAAACTGACAGGAGAGAATGATGATGAGCCAGCAGATCAGACAGAATGGCAGTCTGGGAAGGAGAAACGTAATAATCCCACACACCACACCCACAAAAGACCGCGACACTATTCACTGTTGAACATTCCATGTCGCATTATATTATGCCTAACCACAATGTTTAAAAAAATGTGTCATTAAAATTTCAGTTATTTTCCACATTACACAATGCAATCAATGTCGCCTACTCATAGACATCGTGGATTCCGCTGTCTTACTATTTAACTCTATATCTCATACATAAAACTACATGCCAGGAGCTATCTACTGTATTACCTGGATCATTACTGAACATCTCTATCAGCACATGCTTGACCTTCCATCAATACTGTAGACATTACTGAACATGTTTATCAGCACATGCTTGACCTTCCATCAATACTGTAGACATTACTGAACATGTTTATCAGCACATGCTTGACCTTCCATCGATACTGTAGACATTACTGAACATGTTTATCAGCACATGCTTGACCTTCCATCGATACTGTAGACATTACTGAACATGTTTATCAGCACATACTTGACCTTTCATCAATAGATAGATTGAGTGTGTAGATATCAGCATACCACTACACATAACACGCAACTAAAAATGGCACACTTTGATTCGTTGATGTGTTGTCTTTTCTCGTGACAAATCAACCCATACAGTGGCACCCAGAGCTTACATACGAGTTCCTTCTAATGGCCTGGATAAGCTCTCCAGTGTTTGCATCATTTCACACTGGGGCTCATTTGAGCATAATGAGCCTGTGGCTATGTTTACATCCCTCGGAGCAGAGACAGGAGTTCTCTAAGTCTGTCGTGTTTACTGAAGAAGTGCTGGAGACCGGAGGGTTACAGGGCAACTTTTTAATCAGCCTCTGGAACATATTTGTGAGTTAACTGTTTCGTTAACTTTTGTACATATGGCATGGCCCATGGGAATCAAGGTCAGTTAGCTGTCTAGCTAATTTCAGCATGTGTAACATGGAGGCCAGTTAACGGTCTAGCTAATTTCAGCATGTGTAACATGGAGGCCAGTTAGTGGTCTAGCTAATTTCAGCATGTGTAACATGGAGGCCAGTTAACGGTCTAGCTAATTTCAGCATGTGTAACATGGAGGCCAGTTAGCTCCAGAACGTGTGGCATAAGGTTCTGAGCATCTGTGACAATGGAGGTTAGTTAGCAATTTAGCTAACTCCAGTAGCACAGAGGTTAGTTAGCTGTTTTTCTAACTTCAGCACATGGTTTAAAAATGTAGCTAATTCCAGAACATGTGACATGGATGTAATTATTGTGGGCCATTCTCAGAAATACTGGATGTTCTTGAGGTATAAAATAATTTTGAAATGCATTAAAGTCCCATAGGGCAGCGCACAGTTGGCGGGTTAGGGGAAAGTTTGGCGGGGGGAAGGCTTCACAAGTAACCCGTCATTGTAAATAACTGACTTGCCTAGTTAAAGAATAAATAAAAAGGCAGTTAAAAAAAAAACTCAACCAGATAATAGCACTATACCTTAACTAATAATGTCATAGTTCCCAATCTCATGACGTTTTGCTTTCTCGTGGATTGGTGCACTCTGACCCCAGGATGATTATGCGTCAGTGCTCCGCTTCACAACGTCTGCATTAAATGGAATAATCGTTAAAGCTCACAAGTATGTCAAATTTGGCAATTATGAAACCGTGAGCAGCTAGGCTTACATTGCAATTAGTATGCATTTGTTAGTACCGCATACCTGACATGAATACCTACTATTCAGTCAAATATATGTACTGTGTAATTTTTTGCCTTTGTAATTCCTCAAGGTGACCTGTATACACTATCCTTTTCTCCAGTGCGGCCCTGACCACCCTATGTGCTCACGTCCTCAAAATGGAGGCTAAACAGGCAGATCAATGGTCCTGCCCAGAATGGCAGCTGATGGTTCATTAACGTTGGAGTTGCAGCTAGGAGAACATAATGACGGGAAGAGATTTAAACAACATAGTCCTATTGACTGTTTTTATTGATACACAGGGGCATGAGGTGGCAACAAAAAAAACAACGTGAGGAACTCGCTGGTACCTGGGATTAGGTATGTATAGATCTGTTGCAATAGCCTCACTTGACAAGTTTATTCATTTCAAATCACCACCTCTGTGTGTGTGACATGTCTGATAGAAATATGTCAAATAGGATGCTAATATCAAGAGGCATGAACCACTTAAAGAGACTTTAAAGTTCAATTCAAGTTTAAACAAGTGGTTCTGTGTTTCAATGATTAATGTCTCTCATGCTTTTGTAGGAATATAAAAGAGTAGACAAAGTTTTGGGAATTTATTAATTACAGAAAAAAAATGATTTTGATAGATGCATTGTATCGTCATGGGTCCCATAAACAAAACTCCACTTTTTGATCCTAACTCCACTTTTTGATCCTTCACTTTTTGATCCTGTTAGCTGGAGCAATGACCCTTCAAGGACAAGCACTGGCCAGTGTACATTATATGTTGCTTTCTGCAGAACTGCTAAAGGGGCGATGTAAAATGAATCAATCCTTTTGAATATAAAAAGCATTGTTATTTTCATGGTGTGTGGAGAGGTTGATCTTTTTGCAATACAAAATGTAGTATTTGATTTTAAACTGAAACATTGTTTTTGACAATAACTGTGGCATAGTGTTATATAATGGATCCAGAGCAACGCAGCGGTCTAAGACACTGCATTGCAATGCTAGCGGCGTCACTACAGACCCGCGTTCGATTCCGGGCTGTATCACAACCCGGCCGTGAACGGGAGTCCCATAGGGCGGCACACAATTGGCCCAGCGTCGTCCGGGTTAGGGGAGGGTTTGGCCGGGGTAGGCCGCCATTGTAAATAAGAATTTGCTCTTAACTGACTTGCATAGTTAAATAAAAGGTTAAATAAAAATACAAAACCTTTTCACATATTTTTTTCAAAGCTGATTTAAGTCAAGACTGAGACTAGACCACTCAACTCCTCTTGGAAAGCCATTCCGGTGTGACTTTTGCATAACGATTTGTGTAATTGTCCCACAGAAAAATAAAACCCTATCCCTGACTTAGGCATTCAGAAGACTGAGCTGGGTTTTCCTTGAACTTTTTACCTGGTGTAACGAGTGTGATGAGAGTTGGGAAGCAAGTTCAGGGAGTGAGTGTTTTAATAAATAAAGGAAACAATAAACAGGTTATACAAACAACGCACCGACATGAAAACAGAGTCAATAACACCTGAGGAAAGAACCAAGGGGAGTGACAGATATCAGGAAGATAATCAAGGAGGTGATGGAGTCCAGGTGAGTGTCATGAGGTGCGGGATAATCAGCAGCCTGGTGACCTAGAGGTCGGAGAAGGAGCATACGTGACACCTGGGCTTTTCTCCTTTCACATTTCGTTTGATCCTAACCAACTCCCCAGTCCCTGCCGGTGATGCTGTCACCACAATACTTGAAAATAAAAAGAGATCAACAACATTGCATTCACTCCATATTACTGGTCTTTATGACAAAGCAAAACGAAAGGCACTCCAAATCCATCAACTCTGTTTGCAACAAGGCTGTTAAGTAAAACTGCAAGACAACACAGCAAATAAACAACAGTACGTAACATACAGAAGCAAACTGATTTTAAAAAACGTCTGCTTCAAACTTCTTAGACGGGAAGATGCACTATGTCACATTTTGTATCCGCCAAAAACCCTCAAATTGAAATCTAATTGAAAACATGAGGGATTTTCTACATCATTTGAGAACATCCACCCGCAGAGCCTTGCCAATTATTTGCGCTGGAGAGATTTTGGCACTGGCTTTTGTCTTGTGTGTTTTGGGGCCAAATGGAGTTAGCACACAGTCAAGACCTGATCATCCACTCCATTTTAACCTCACTTTCAGGGCCATAGCTTGCCAACTGACATGACCATTTCAGTGGCAAAACAATGCAAAGTCAACCTGCATAGCTTGTTTGGGTGTTGGCTCTGTTTGTGTATCAACTGCATGTAATTCATTGACCATCAGGACGTTGAACAGTAATTGCGACGAAAACAACATTGAAGTCGATGGGGAGATGCTTTTGTTATCAGTCAAAACCAGGAGAGCTTTTTGGTAGCATCCTTGGACTCTTCAGCTAACTCTGAGAAATTATACACAGCATCTTGGTGGTGACAATGCCAAAGCACAGTGTGTTTTCACAAACACGCAATTGCATGACCTATTCTCAACTGTCACTGTCTTCACATCATTGTCAATACGGCCCACTCCAAACAGATTGCCGTGACGCTGTAGGTACTGCTACCCCTCAGGTCTTATTTTGGGCTGGAGGTGGAAAAGAAAACATCTATTTGTTTTTATTTTTCCGGTGATTAGCTCGGGCACCCCGTTGGCAAATCGGGGAATTCGGTTCCAGGCGCAATCACACTGCCATGTCGAGGCGTGTTACATCAGCCTTTCAGGATGGCGAGTTGTGCCTTGGCAATTCTGAGTTTCTCCACACTCTGCCACCAAGACTGAATTCCAGGGGACGATTACTGCACAAATAATCAACATCAGCTAGCTGCATCCTGGAGCTCAGTGGGCAACGGGGGGAGGAAAGAAGAGCAGGAGGACTAGAGATAGAGACAAAGAGAAGGAGACAGAGAGGGGGAGGGAGAATGACAAAGGGATAAACAGATAGGCAAGACGAGAGATAGACAGAGAGACCAAAATAGGGGGAGAGAGAGTGGGAAGGAAAGAGAGACAGATAACTGGGGAGAGAGGAAGAGAGATTTAGGAACTTTCAATTACCTTGTACACAGACAACAAAGGCCTAGATTTCAGCAGACTATAACAGTCTTCAGCCTCGGGGAAGCTCATTTTTGCCTTCTTCATCTCTCCTCCTCTTCACACAAATTACGGGACAGACAGAATATGTAATGCATTCCTTTTGCAGCACAAGCAATTGCAGACTTCCACATTGTTAGAAGTCACCATCAGTTGCCGGATGAGTAAATTCACCTCACAGAAACAACATAATGTATCGTGGACTACATTATTGCTAAAAGAAGCCATTGATAAGAACCATCCTCACATCTAGCATTGGTGGTGACTCAAGTGTTTAGTGTGTATGGATATGACCCCTTATTGAATTGACCAAAGTTGAGTTTGAACGAGAATACAACGTCCTTTGACACTTTCTGTGGCCCTCGCCAAACGTCATTAAAACTGAGAAATCGATGACTGCAGATTTACTGATTCAGTAGCATAAAGAAATAGAGACTATCCTAATGTCCTCTGTCTGTACAAACCATTTAACACACTCTTCGTCAATCACTCGTTGTAATTTGAATGACAAACACAACGATGACTTGCCAATACCTAAACAAAGGGCTGGCTCCTACAGCGACCAACATAAAAGGGGATTACTGATCTGACATCAAACAAGCGAGAGGTTTTACTCTGTCCACGAAAAAAAGCCCAAGAAGTTCGGAATTTTTATATGGAGGTCAATGAGAGAGTCAAATTTGGTCAACAAAAACATGTAATCGCTAATTTGCTACGTGAGGCTTATTTGTTCTAATAGAAGTTTTGTAATGGTTTTAGGTTGTTACGATTGCGCTGATATAAGTGGACACAAGTGGCATTTCGGCAACTTACTCAAAAACGACTTTATATCTGAGTTGTGGCTGTTGTCATGGAGATAGACAGAGGACTCATCATGAATATAACCTGTTTTAGCATGGAAAATGCCATTGAGGGCTTCCACCATTTTAAAGCAGTCAATTGCGTAGGGACGCCTACGAGTTGGGAGCAATCAGCCAATTGGCACAGATATAAAGACATGTCTTCTATCTATCTCTATGGCCTGTTGTTCACATGCATATCTGCCTTCTCATTGGCTAGAATAGTCCTGATCTCACGTCCTCTCTAGAATAGTCCTGATCTCACCTCCTATTTTTCCATTGTTAGAGGGGTAACTCGAATATCTTGTCAACGTGGGGCGGCAGGTATCCTAGTGGTTAGAGTGGAGGGGCGGCAGGTAGCCTAGTGGTTAGAGTGGAGGGGCGGCAGGTAGCCTAGTGGTTAGAGTGGAGGGGCGGCAGGTATCCTAGTGGTTAGAGTGGAGGGGCGGCAGGTAGCCTAGTGGTTAGAGTGGAGGGGCGGCAGGTAGCCTAGTGGTTAGAGTGGAGGGGCGGCAGGTAGCCTAGTGGTTAGAGTGGAGGGGCGGCAGGTAGCCTAGTGGTTAGAGTGGAGGGGCGGCAGGTATCCTAGTGGTTAGAGTGGAGGGGCGGCAGGTAGCCTAGTGGTTAGAGTGGAGGGTGGCAGGTATCCTAGTGGTTAGAGTGGAGGGGCGGCAGGTATCCTAGTGGTTAGAGTGGAGGGGCGGCAGGTATCCTAGTGGTTAGAGGGAGGGGCGGCATGTAGCCTAGTGGTTAGAGTGGAGGGGCGGCAGGTATCCTAGTGGTTAGAGTGGAGGGGCGGCAGGTAGCCTAGTGGTTAGAGTGGAGGGGCGGCAGGTAGCCTAGTGGTTAGAGTGGAGGGGCGGCAGGTATCCTAGTGGTTAGAGTGGAGGGGCGGCAGGTAGCCTAGTGGTTAGAGTGGAGGGGCGGCAGGTAGCCTAGTGGTTAGAGTGGAGGGGCGGCAGGTAGCCTAGTGGTTAGAGTGGGAGGGGCGGCAGGTAGCCTAGTGGTTAGAGTGGAGGGGCGGCAGGTATCCTAGTGGTTAGAGTGGAGGGGCGGCAGGTATCCTAGTGGTTAGAGTGGAGGGGCGGCAGGTATCCTAGTGGTTAGAGTGGAGGGGCGGCATGTAGCCTAGTGGTTAGAGTGGAGGGGCGGCAGGTATCCTAGTGGTTAGAGTGGAGGGGCGGCAGGTAGCCTAGTGGTTAGAGTGGAGGGGCGGCAGGTAGCCTAGTGGTTAGAGTGGAGGGGCGGCAGGTATCCTAGTGGTTAGAGTGGAGGGGCGGCAGGTAGCCTAGTGGTTAGAGTGGAGGGGCGGCAGGTAGCCTAGTGGTTAGAGTGGAGGGCGGCAGGTAGCCTAGTGGTTAGAGTGGAGGGGCGGCAGGTAGCCTAGTGGTTAGAGTGGAGGGGCGGCAGGTATCCTAGTGGTTAGAGTG
This sequence comes from Oncorhynchus nerka, assembly GCF_034236695.1. Classification (NCBI taxonomy): domain Eukaryota; kingdom Metazoa; phylum Chordata; class Actinopteri; order Salmoniformes; family Salmonidae; genus Oncorhynchus; species Oncorhynchus nerka. The sequence goes on from NC_088415.1 coordinate 85,330,907, forward strand.
GAGGGGCGGCAGGTATCCTAGTGGTTAGAGTGGAGGGGCGGCAGGTATCCTAGTGGTTAGAGTGGAGGGGCGGCAGGTATCCTAGTGGTTAGAGTGGAGGGGCGGCAGGTAGCCTAGTGGTTAGAGTGGAGGGGCGGCAGGTATCCTAGTGGTTAGAGTGGAGGGGCGGCAGGTATCCTAGTGGTTAGAGTGGAGGGGCGGCAGGTATCCTAGTGGTTAGAGTGGAGGGGCGGCAGGTATCCTAGTGGTTAGAGTGGAGGGGCGGCAGGTAGCCTAGTGGTTAGAGTGGAGGGGCGGCAGGTATCCTAGTGGTTAGAGTGGAGGGGCGGCAGGTATCCTAGTGGTTAGAGTGGAGGGGCGGCAGGTATCCTAGTGGTTAGAGTGGAGGGGCGGCAGGTATCCTAGTGGTTAGAGTGGAGGGGCGGCAGGTAGCCTAGTGGTTAGAGTGGAGGGGCGGCAGGTATCCTAGTGGTTAGAGCATTGGACTAGTAAACGAAAGGTTGCAAGATTGAATCCCTGATCTGACAAGGTAAAAATCTGTCGTTCTGACCCTGAACAAGGCAGTTAACCTACTGTTTCTAGGCTGTTATTGAAAATAAGAATTTGTTTTTAACTGACTTGCCTAGTTTTAAAGAATGTGACAGACAGTCTTTGCGTCAAACTACTCACGTTCAAGCATTTAGCTTTTCATTCTTTTCCTCCCTCGATGTTGAAACAGTCTAATTAGTGATCCATCACCTGCACCTGTCACTTGCCCACCTCTCCTTAAATCCTCAGTCCCAGACGATCCACTTTCAACTACTGTCACTCCAGCTGTCATATCTTGTGAGAGGTGTCGACCGAGACCGGCGCGTCAGCTAGCTGTGATGATGTCATGATGAGAAAATATCAAAATCATCCATCTGCTCTACACCTGTCTCCACAATCACTGACATGACATGTCGGATTGCATTATTAATGAAAGGAGTTCTGGGCAAAAACTCCTTTGAACTATGCAGTGTGGTGCCAATCAGATCCTACAACCAAGTCTGTTGTCATAGTAGTTGTTTTGGTAGGCTGCCTACCGTACTAGTTGGACGACATCCATAAATACCTGGCCATTTCTCATTTAACTAGTTGGACGACATCCATAAATACCTGGCCATTTCTCATTTAACTAGTTGGACGACATCCATAAATACCTGGCCATTTCTCATTTAACTAGTTGGACGACAGCCATAAATACCTGGCCATTTCTCATTTAACTAGTTGGACGACATCTATAAATACCTGGCCATTTCTCATTTAACTAGGTAAGTCAGTTAAGAACAAATTCTTATTTACAGTGACGGCCTAGGAACAGTGGGTTAACTGCCTTGTTCAGGGGCAGAACAACAGATTTTTACCTTGTCAGCTCAGGGATTTTATCTAGCAACCTTTCGGTTACTGGCCCAACGCTCCTACCACTAAGCTACCTGCCACCCCTCATTGATTATATGCAAGTATATTACACTAATATCTGTTGAAAAAAATCTATAAAAATAATTTGCCATCTATTCACCAAAGATTCTATAACACATTTATAGCCTCTGGCCTGCACGTGTAGGATATGCTTCTGATGATTAATAGTTACAGAGTAGTTGTTAAACCCATCATCATTTTAGCAGCCGGTCTTATCCCGAGTGATTTACAGGAGGTATTATGGTTAAGTGCCATGCTCAAGGGAACATCAACAGACTGCTCCCCTAGTCGGCTCGGGGATTTGAACCAGGGACCTTTCGGTGAGAGTCCAAACGATCTAAACCACTCGGCTACCTTCCGCCCGATTTCAACCCAACAGTTGCGCTAACAATCATCAAACTCGAAATTAAATACATCAACGTGCATTGTGCACAATATGTTTCATTTGTCAAAAAACGGAGCTTTACGTGTGCATAAAAAACATCTGCTCCCCCCCCTCCATTCCGTGCCAGCCCTTCTCTCATTCAAACGCACAACTAATGCTGGAACCGGGAGGCTGCAACTGCCTGAGCTGAGGAAAATGAACTCCGATAACGAACTATTAGGCTACTTGTACACCCGATGCAGTAATTGAAGAGGTTGCAAATTAAGTCAGCAAATGTTCAACTAAAATAAGCAAGTTGAATAAACGCGTGTTCAACTTGGGAATTATTGACCGTTATTTTTACGCCCAGAGTTCGTCCCGTCTGTTTTGGAGCTGAAGTTGTTGCGCGGGGTAAATGTAAGATCCACCTGCAATCTACAGAGGAGTTTTCCAAATAATGTTTGGATTTCTATGCTCCAGAATGTACAGTGGTGTCCTTTCCTGTGAACAAGAAGTTTTGTGAGGAAAATAAACGTTATAATTTTTTTACATATATATTTAAGCCTTGCGCCACTTCTTACACGGACACTTTATGAATTAATTTCATATTATGACCAAAGAGCATGAAAATACATATTTTTTATTAGGGCTCGTGCAACCGCGGGATCTCACTGACGCATCAGACATAATTGGTCTTTATACTATTTTTAAAAATCAGGTAAGGATGCAGGCATAATGTTTGACTATTCAAATGTTGCATGCGCCTGTTAATATGACGTGAACATGCACAACAAATTGCGTAGGAATTATAATGTTTATTTATGTAGCCTACTTATTTATTACAATCTGTTATTGACTTTTATTACAGCTATCCATTTCTATGTTTTATTTTAATATTTAAAACATCTCAGTGTAGTATTATTACATACAGTATAGTACTTACCCAATGAGCGATACATATTTTTTTACGTCTTTTCAACCAAAGAAATACGTATTTTCAACGTATTTTGCTCATGGGTAAGGTAAGCTTGTCATATTTTGCAATAAAATCAACATTCCATGATTCGCAAATTCCCCCATATGGTTTGTTACCCCTGGACACAGGCAACGTTTGGAGAGGATGAGGAGTCGTTGGGTGAAGCATGAGCTGCCAGGGTATCGGTCTTAGACGACTGTCTGTGCTGCTCCTATGGGAGGGGCTCGCTCTGAGCCTGTGCTGCTGCTGGACCGGGACTTGGGTTGTTGCTGCTGCAGCTGGACCCAGTGATGATGGTGGTACCGCTGGGCCCATGGGCTGGTTGCTATCGGACAAAGGGCCCTTCCACCACTCTTTGGATTTCACTGAGTCGGTGGAGAGACACCAACAGGGCTACACTACCAGATACAAGATGTTCAGGTGACCTTTTTCTCTCTTTAGTAGCCCTCCCCCCCACACTACCAACCTCAATACAATTTCAATTTAAGGGGCTTTATTGTCATGGGAAACATATGTTTAGATTGCCAAAGCAAGTGAAATAGATAATGAACAAAAGTGAAATAATCAAATAAATAAACATAAATATAGGTTGTATTTACAATGGCATTTGTTCTTCACTAGTTGCCCTTTTCTTGTGGCAACGTGTCACATCTCTCTCTCTCTCTCTCTCTCTCTCTCTCTCTCTCCCTCTCTCTCTCTCTCTCTCTCTCTCTCTCACACACACACACACACACACAAATATAGGGAGAGAGAGACAGCCTCACAACTAGGGTTGCAAAGCTCCGGTAATTTCATCAAATTTACCAGAATCTTCTGTAAATGTTTTAATTAACAGGTAATCTATGGTAATTTATACTAGAATAACTTTAAAGAGATTATTCCTATGGTATTACTTTGTTATATAGGTGTACATATTGTCCATTATTTTCTAGTGGTTAGACCATATGGTTCAAAAGAAAATAGCCTAATTAATGTAAAAAGCATCTAATCAACTTATGGACTTTTTTTCAATTAACTCTGCAACTCTTCCAACAATTGACTTTTTTTTCGCAACTGCCACCAGTTTGGAAACATTTACAACAAAGACATGTTGACATATTAAAATACATTTCCCCCCAAAATATATAAAGGATATTTCATGCTGAAACCCTCATAATAAAACACCAATGGTTATCACTACATTGATGGTTCATATTTAGCATAATGTTTTACAGTTTTGTCATGAATATTTTATATTGTCAAATAATCTTATTTTACTTTTTGTATATATTTTAGATGTGATAAGGCCACACAGAGGGTCAGAGATAATTATACCAGAGATAATTACAGACACCTGTGATAATCTGAAGTGCCCATAAAAGGTTACTAGATCTTACAAAATTCCCCAAAACCTTAAAAGCTAACAAAAGTCTGGCAGTTTACTGGTAAACTTCGAAAGATTCCAGTAGTATACCCTCCTTTTGCAACCCTACTCGCAAGCATGTGAGACTATTCTGTGGCACATTCCCCTCTCCGAACAACACTTCACTCCTACAGCGTGTCGTTATTAACTCTCGGCATATTATTCTTTTGTAGCAGTGTTTTTACATACAGCACTGTCGTTGTGACTGTTTTTGAAAGGACACTCTTATATATGTTATAATTCAGTTCAGTCCTGATATTGCGTTCACTGACTGATGTAGGCACCGTGTCTAAATAGCATACATGCAAATCCATGAAAGCTTGTGGCGTCAACACATACGTTGTAAGTAAACATAGACTGGATGTCCACCACAATTCACATTGATGGGTATGTTGTTTTCAGAACTAGTGTGAATGGAATGTGTTACACTTTGCTTGTGACATTGGTGGAACACACACACCCTGGTTAATGCCCTGTACCAGAGAGGATATAGACAGACTGCTTTAGAAAATGGCAGAGTATTGCCTGAAACATTGCTAAATGGTTTAGAATAAATGGAAGGTGGGAGTTATTTTGAAAGTGAAACTCAAACTTCCAATGAGCCGTTGAAAGTATAGGATGATGCTGGCCTTGTGCCACAATATAATGACATTCCTAAATATGGTCCTGCTGTTCCACTATGACTCAATACTTGTTCTCCCCCTTGTGGTAAGCTAGATAAAGGAGGATTTCTACTGACTTTGAGAACGCTGAAGTCTTCACAAAAATATGTCTCTCTGAACAGCCTCTACTGATTTGAATTCTCTCTCTAGGAGGGAGCAAAAGCAACATGGGGAATCTTTTCAACTGATATGATGCCCCCACTTTGAAACGTCCTCTGTTTGGATTGGAATATGGGTCCTAGCAACGTAACCATGTGGATTAACATTGGATCCCCTACAGTTACAAATGATTAGACTGACAAACCGCGGGTGTCCGTCTTTCCTCTCGACCCGGACCTTCCCGTTTCTCCGTGGTCTTGAACAGGAAGCTGTCAGACTATTATCCACCCGTGTAGCGTTAGCGTAGCATGCCTGCTTCCCATCCATAAGTGTTCACTGGTGAATAAGCCTGCAGGCTAACGCCAGGGTGTGATCTATAGAGGCCATCAAGTGACACCCGGAGAGGCACTGCAGTCTGTCTCTCTTTAGGATGATTGGCTGTAATTACACCCTCTACACTGGCCTGATTCCTCAATTATTTCTCTGCCGATCGTTTCTCGTGGCAGTGATTTGATTGCCTCCCACGAGAAGAGACAAGAAGGCAGTGTCTGAAATATTGGGGCAGTAGGACTCTTGACTGTAGAGACTGGAGAGAGACTAGCGCATTAGAACGCTTTCGCTTGCAGGTCCCCAAATGGGACGTGACTGTGTATGCAACGCTCGATGTGACACGTGTCAGTACACTGTGCACGAAGCGGCTAATGGTCACCACAAACAGTAGGCTAATGGTGAATCACAAGGGCTTTGTGAGATCACATTATGAATATATTTTGTTAGCTATGGACACCTCAAGTGCTTATAGTTAAAGCATTTCTATGGTTTCCTGAAAGGCTCCAAGGCAGAGGTTCTAATTTCCTGAAAGGCTCCAAAGCAGAAGTTTTCATCTTGCTCTAAATGGCTCACAGTCATAGAATGATTCATGGTCATTCAAATATGGTTCAGGATTAGCTATGATTCATGGTTACCCATACAGTCTTAGAAAAAATGGTTCCAGAAGGGTTATTCGGCTGTCCCCATATCAGAACCATTTTTGGGTCCAAATAGAATCCTTTTTGGTTAGAGGTAGAACTTTTGGTTGATCTATGTAGAACCCTCTGCGTAAAGAGTTCTACATGGTACTCAAAAGGGTTCTACCTGGAACCAAAACAACAATTTTAGGTTCTAGATTTCACTTTTTTTTCTACTTATAGGGACATTACACTGGTTAATGGGTGATCTGGCATAGAGGGTCAGTGGTTTCATGGTCACATTGACAATTTATAATACGTATTATGCCTAGTGCCTCATTGGACCCTCTCATAAAGACTATCATGCCACAGTAGCACTATTGTACTGTGGTCACCTAACAAAGGCATTGTGAAACTGAGGTTTCCTTTCTTCAGCAAGATCGAATCTACAATGAAACAAGGAAAAAGAGCACCAACAAAGACAATTGTAAGACAAGGTCATACAGTCTCACAGACCTGTGAACATATGTGTTGGCAGAGTGACCCACGGTTTATTAGCCAGTGGCAATGTCTGTCAGAGCAAATTCCAGCCAATCTGAAGTCATTCGACACTTTCCTTTGCCCTCCCTCTAATTGTGTGCCAACTTAAGAAGGCTTTAGGAGAAAATATCTGCAGTATGCTCACAGCTCCTCCAGGGAACATTCCGTACCGTCTGGATGTATTAGCTGTATGTGAGAGATTCTGCCTGTGTCTGTCTGTAAATGTTGTGTCTGTCTATAAATATTGTGTCTGTCTGCATTGGGGTTTGTTTGTGTTAAATGTAGGTTTTCACATTCTACAATTACATTCAAATAAATGTTCTCAACAGCCTGTTAAGTTTGTGACAATTTCACAAACTGAAAACTCTCTCCACGAACCAAGAACTCAATCAAGTAATTAATGAAGCGTGTTTTCAGGGAGTTCGGCCGATGGAAAGTCAACAGCCTGGCGGTGGAGAGGCGGGGCGGCAGCGGCCTGGCTCCGCCCCTTGACCCTGACTTCATGCGCGCAGTCAGGCAGTTGGGGCGGCGGCCCACCCTCCGCAGGATCACTGAGACCATTATCAAGAAGTACGGGACTCACCTCCTGCTGTCCGCCACTCTTGGAGGTACAGTAAACAGAGGCTCCAAGCGTTGGTTCCTACTTTACCCGCATCACAGCAGGACTCCTTAGACTCCTTAGAAGTGCGTTTTTCAAGAGGGAATTTCATATAACTTTTAAATGTAAAATCTGTTACTGAATGTAATGTATGACTCAGACAATGGGAAAACATTCCTAGTGTCTGAACAATACTTTACATTCAATAACTTCTTACTTAGCTACAGCAGATACTTCTGCATAAGGGGTATATTTTTAGTAACATAAGTCATTATACAGCTTGGAATTGATGTATTATACTGTATCTTATGTGCTTAAAAAGCTACTGTATATATATATATATATATATATATATATATATATATATATATATATATATATATATATACAGTTAAAGTCGGAAGTTTACTTACACCTTAGCCAAATACATTTAAACTCAGTTTTTCACAATTCCTGACATTTATTCAGAGTAAAAATTCCCTATATTAGGTCAGTTAGGATCAACACTTTATTTTAAGAATGTAAAATGTCAGAATAGTAGTAGAGATAATGATTTATTTCAGCTTTTATTTCTTACATCACATTCCCAGTGGGTAAGAAGTTTACATACACTCAATTAGTAGTTGGTAGCATTGCCATTAAATTGCTTAACTTGGGTCAAATGTTTTGGGTAGCCTTCCACAAGCTTCTCATAATAAGTTGGGTGAATTTTGGCCCATTCCTCCTGACAGAGCTGGTGTAACTGAGTCAGGTTTGTAGGCCTCCTTGCTTGCACACACTTTTTTGAGGTCAGGGCTTTGTTATGGCAACTCCAGTACCTTGACTTCGTTGTCCTTAAGCCATTTTGCCACAACTTTGGAAGTATGCTTGGGGTCATTGTCCCTTTGGAAGATCCATTTGTGACCAAGCTTTAACTTCCTGGTTGATGTCTTGAGATGTTGCTTCAATATATCCACATAATTTTCTTCCCTCATGATGCCATCTATTTTGTGAAGTGCACCAGTCCATCCTGCAGCAAAGGACCCCCACAACATGATGCTGCCACCCCCGTGCTTCACGTTTGGGATGGTGTTCTTCGGCTTGCAAGCCTCCCCCTTTTTCCTCCAAACATAACAATGGTCATTATGGCCAAACAGTTCTATTTTTAGCTTCATCAGACCGGAGGACATTTCTCAAAAAATTACAATCTTTGTCCCCATATGCAGTTGCAATCTGTAGTCTGGCTTTTTTATGGCGATTTTGCAGCACTGGCTTCTTCCTTGCTGAGTGGCCTTTCAGGTTATGTCGATATAGGACTCGTTTTACTGTGGATATAGATACTTTTGTACCCGTTTCCTCCAGCATCTTCACAAGGTCCTTTGCTGTTGTTCTGGAATTGATTTGCACTTTTCGCACCAAAGTACGTTCATCTCTAGGAGACAGAACGCTTCTCTTTCCTGAGCGGTACAACGGCTGCGTGGTCCCATGGTGTTTATACTTGTGTACAATTCTTTGTACAGATGAATGTGGTACCTTCAGGCATTTGGAAATTGCTCACAAGGATGAAACAGACTTGGGGAGGTCTACAAGGTCTTGGCTGATTTCTTTAGATTTTCCCATAATGTCAAGCAAAGAGGCACTGAGTTTGAAGGTAGGCCTTGAAATACATCCACGGGTACACCTCAAATTGACTCAAATTATGTCAATTAGCCTATCAGAAGCTTCTAAAGCCATGATATAATTTTCTGGAATTTTCCGAGCTGTTTAAAGGCACAGTCAACTTTGTGTATGTAAACTTCTGACCCACAGGAATTGTCATACAGTGAATTATAAGTGAAATAATCTGTCTGTAAAGAATTGTTGGGAAAATTACTTGTGTCATGCACAAAGTAGCAGTCCTAACCGACTTGCCAAAACTATAATTTGTTACCAAGAAATGTGTGGAGTGGTTGAAAAACAAGTTTTAATGACTCCAACCTAAGTGTATGTAAACTTCCGACTTCAACTGTATTAAAACAGGGAACTCAGTTCAGTATGGTTGCTGGATTGGGGTGAGATTAAACATACATCACATGTTCTGCTCATTATCTTTCTTCATCACAGTCAATGAATAATTGGAACCTCTCTAAAGAAGAGACGGGTGATGATCACCATTGATCATGAGATCACTGAGCCTCTCTGGCTCAGTTAATGGTCTCCCCTTTCCTAATTTCCTGTAATCAGGGGAGGAGTCCTTGACGATATTTGTGGATAAGCGGAAGCTGAGCCGAGGCCCAGAACCAGGGGCTGGAACTGAGGGCAGCAGCCACAACAATACGGCGGCTGGGGTGGTGACCCTGGAGGCCCTTCACCAGCTGGCTGCCTCCTACTTCACCGACAGGGAGAACACCCTGCGCCGTCTCCACCACCTCCAGATCGCCTCTACCGCCATCAGGGTAAGAGACCCCTGACTGCCCTCTGCCTCTGGGCATACAGAGGGGAAGTTAGATGCCAATATAGGTTACTATAGGAGGTCAAACTGTGTTAAACCAATGCAGCTGCTGCAAGGACTTTGCTATGTTTTCTTTAGATTTTTTTCTGTGGGGGAGGCAAGTGGATAGGTTACTGTTGCATTTAATGTTGCCATTTTAATCATGTCAAATATTCACGGTGTAGCAGGTTGTGTGTGCAAATGAACTCAAGCTTACGGGGGCGGCAGGGTAGCCTAGTGGTTAGAGCGTTGGACTAGTAACCGGAAGGTTGCAAGTTCAAACCCCCGAGCTGACAAGATACAAATCTGTCATTCTAAGAATTTGTTCCTAACTGACTTGTCTAGTAAAATAAAGGTAAAAGAAAACAAATTGTCAGACTCTTGCTGTGTTGTTGCATAGCGTATCAGATATGAGTCTGTTTTATCGCAAAATGAAAATCTGCTGAGAATGAACATGTTTCAATTCATAAGAATTTCATGTGACTTACATCAGACTGTATATAATGCATATAATGTTTTCCAATTATTTATCAAGGGCGATGTAGACAGATGAACAGGGTTATATATATGTATATATATATATATATATATATATAGAATATCTACATAAAAAGTATATACTGTAGGCCGTCTATTCCAAAACTGCAATGCAATGCTGTCGGAGGTACGCCAAATACATATGTGATTCACATTTTCAAACAGTACATTTAGATTTTCCGACGGGGCTATACATTTGGTAATGCGGGTGCAAGCAGTTGCTCCCGACACCACTTGGGTACACTGCAGCATCCACCAAGAGGCTCTTGTTGCCAAGGGAATGCCTGACGTTTTGGACACTACAGTGAAAATGGTCAACTTAGTTAAAGCAAGGCCCCTGAACTCTCCTGTATTTTCCGCAATATGCAATCATATGGGCAGCGACCATGTAACGCTTTTACAACATACAGAAGTGTGCTGGTTATCAAGGGGCAAAGTATTGACACATTTTTCTGAATTGAGAAATTAGCTTAAAGTTTTCTTTACTGACCATAATTTTCACCTGTCTGACCGCTTGCATGATGACGAGTTTCTCACACGACTGGCCTATCTGGGTGATGTTTTTTTTAGCCTGAATTATCTGAATCCAGGATTACAGGGACTCTTTGCAACTATATTCAATGTGCGAGACAAAATTGAGGCTATGATTAAGAAGTTGGAGCTCTTCTCTGTCTGCATTAACAAGGACAACACACAGGTCTTTCCATCATTGCATACGTTTTTGTGTGTGCAAATGAACTCAAGCTTACGGACAATGCCAAATATGATATAGCGAAGCACCTGAGTGAGCTGGGTGTGCAATTACGCAGGTACTTTCCCAAAACGGACGACACAAACAACTGAATTTGTTATCCCTTTCATGCCCTGCCTCCAGTTACAAGAGTGCCTCATCAAAATTGCAGCAAGCGGTTCTGTGAAAATGTCATTTATTCAGAAGCCACTGACAGATTTCTGGATAGGGCTGCGCTCAGAGTATCCTGCCTTGGCAAATCGCACTGTTAAGACACTGATGCCCTTTGCAGCTACAGTGAGGGGGGAAAGTATTTGATCCCCTGCTGATTTTGTACGTTTGGCCACTGACAAAGAAATTATCAGTCTATAATTTTAATGGTAGGTTTATTTGAACAGTGAGAGACAGAATAACAACAAAACAATCCAGAAAAACGCATGTCAAAAATGTTATAAAGTGATTTTCATTTTAATGAGGAAAATAAGTATTTGACCCCCTCTCAATCAGAACGATTTCTGGCTCCCAAGTGTCTTTTATACAGGTAACGAGCTGAGATTAGGAGGACACTCTTAAAGGGAGTGCTCCTAATCTCAGCTGGTTACCTGTATAAAAGACACCTGTCCACAGAAGCAATCAATCAATCAGATTCCAAACTCTCCACTATGGCCAAGTCCAAAAAGCTCTCCAAGGATGTCAGGGACAAGGTTGTAGACCTACACAAGGCTGGAATGGGCTACAAGACCATCGCCAAGCAGCTTGGTGAGAAGATGACAACAGTTGGTGTGATTATTCACAAATGGAAGAAACACAAAATAACTGTCAATCTCCCTCTGCCTGGGGCTCCATGCAAGATCTCACCTCGTGGAGTTGCAATGATCATGAGAACGGTGAGGAATCAGCCCAGAACTACATGGGAGGATCTTGTCAATGATCTCAAGGCAGCTGGGACCATAGTCACCAAGAAAACAATTGGTAACACACTACGCCGTGAAGGACTGAAATCCTGCAGCGCCCACAAGGTCTCCCTGCTCAAGAAAGCACATATACATGCCCGTCTGAAGTTTGCCAATGAACATCTGAATGATTCAGAGGACAACTGGGTGAAAGTGTTGTGGTCAGATGAGACCAAAATGGAGCTCTTTGGCATCAACTCAACTCGCCGTGTTTGGAGGAGGAGGAATGACCCCAAGAACACCATCCCCACTGTCAAACATGGAGCTGGAAACATTATGCTTTGGGGGTGTTTTTCTGCTAAGTGGACAGGACAACTTCACAGCATCAAAGGGACGATGGACGGGGCCATGTACCTTCCCTCAGCCAGGGCATTGAAATGGGTCATGGATGGGTATTCCAGCATGACAATGACCCAAAACACACGGCCAAGGAAACAAAGGAGTGGCTCAAGAAGAAGCACATTAAGGCCCTGGATTGGCCTAGCCAGTCTCCAGACCTTAATCCCATAGAAAATCTGTGGAGGGAGCTGAAGGATCGAGTTGCCAAACGTCAGCCTCGAAACCTTAATGACTTGGAGAAGATCTGCAAAGAGGAGTGGGACAAAATCCCTCCTGAGATGTGTGCAAACCTGGTGGCCAACTACAAGAAACGTCTGACCTCTGTGATTGCCAACAAGGGTTTTGCCACCAAGTACTAAGTCATGTTTTGCAGAGGGGTCAATACTTATTTCCCTCAGTAAAATGCAAATCAATTTATAACATTTTTGACATGCGTTTTTCTGGATTTTTGTTGTTGTTATTCTGTCTCTCACTGTTCAAATAAACCTAAAATTATAGACTGATCATTTCTTTGTCAGTGGGCAAACGTACAAAATCAGCAGGGGATCAAATAGTTTTTTCTCTCACTGTACGTACCTATGTGAGAGTGGGTTCTCGGCCCTCACTAGCATGAAAACTAAGTACAGACTGTGTGTGGAAAATGATTTAAGACTGAGACTCTCCAATACAACCCAACATTGCAGAGTTATGTGCATCCTTTCAAGCACAGCCTTCTCATTAACCTGTGGTGAGTTATTTGATGAACAAATAAGGTTTTATATGTAAGATAAAGATAAATAATAATACTATTGATTATTAGTATATTATTATTTGTGCCATGGTCCTATAAGAGCTCTTTGTCAGCCGGGTTGTGACAAAGTCACACTCATTCTTATGTTTAATAAATGTATCGTATAGTGTGTGTCATGGCTAAAAACAACATTTGAGAGTGCTCCGACCCTGGTGCTAGAGGAGGTGCAGCTGGAGGTTGAATGTTTGAAAGGGAAAGGGTATGGGTATGGGACTATAAAAAGCTTGCGAACCACTGCTGTAGATCATTGGTGCTCTCTCACCAATAGCAGGTGTTAGTATGTGATAATCAAGAGAGACGCTAGTAGTGTTGTAGTGTTGCCCCACATACTACAGTACCCCGATACTCCATTCAATCTTCTGACATGGATATTAAAATAGGTTCATTTCTCAATGTGGCAGGTGTAACAGTATAGCTTCCGTCCCTCTCCTCGCCCCAACCTGGGCTCGAACCAGGGACCCTCTGCACACATCAACAACTGACACCCACGAAGCATCGTTACCCATCGCTCCACAAAAGCCATGACCCCTGCAAAGCAAGGGGAACCACTACTTCAAGGTCTCAAAGCGAGTGACGTCAGCGATTGAAACGCTATTAGCGCGCACCACCGCTAACTAGCTAGCCCTTTCACATCGGCTACACTGGCATACCTGATATTGATGAGGAGAAGTGGCCACCTGACTGAACGTACCTTCCTACAGTATAGTTAATTATTCATCAAGATGATATATCGGCCCATATCTTTCTATTCATTTACGTCCAAGCTAACCACCTTTGTCAGCCATTTTGTGGAGTGAGCCGAGTGTCAATTGGTCAAGAAAAGGTTTTGAATAGGTGTTGAGGGGTGTTCAGCACTGCCAGCTGCATATAGGCCTTCATTAAAACACATATGCTGGAGAATATGGAGGAAATATGAAATAAGAACTGTTACTGAGGCATAAATCTAGAGGTTTGATTATGATTAATCTCAAGCCGTGTCGTGATTCCCTTCATCTACGTTAGGGACGGGCAACACCAGTCCTCGCAGGACCCGAGTGGTGTCACCCCCCCCCCGACAAACACAGCTGATTAAACTAATTGCATTTTAAACTGAAGATCATGATTAGTTGATTATTGGAGTCAGAGGTGTTAGTTGGGTCTAGGGGCCAAAGTGTGACACCAATCAGGCCCCCGAGGACTGGAGTTGCCCAGGCCTGCTCTACATCATGGTTTATCATGCTACAGAATGGTTGACGTAAGACACTGTAATCAGTATATGGGGGATTGGAAATTATGCAGACAATTACATTGATGGGAAGCTACAATCTATCTGTAGTATTAAGCAGATCTACTCCCTAAAAATATATATATATATATATATATAAAATTACGAAAAAGAAACTGTAATCAGTTGTGAGTGACCCGCATTGAGGAACACTGATTCGCATGATCACCCTGAAATATTGGTGATTGGGCAGGAATGAAAGTTAATTAATTATGAATTCTCCACCACCATTGTACAATAACTCGCCAACTAAATGTATGCTATTTCAAAATATGCTTTATTTGATTTAACTAGGCAAGTCAATTAAGAGTACATTCTTATTTACAATGACGGCATAAACCGGCATAACCCGGATGACGCTGATGACGCTGATGACGCTGGGCCAATTTTCATTGTGGTTTCAATTATTCAATACCCCGAATAAGATTAATGGAGTCGATATGATTTAACATTAGAGATGATTATCTTTTTCACTCTTATCAAAGATTGATGTCCTTCCTTTATGATAGCCTACCAGAACACACATACTATTCATTAATTTCCACAGAATATTTTCCTAGTTCATTCTCTGATGTTTGAGGCATGAAACAAAACATCAGAAAATGAATGAACTTTCAACATTAATTCGTTTCCTTACCTCCCCAGGTGACTGAAACCAGGACAGGCCCCCTTGGATGCAGTAACTATGATAACCTTGACTCTGTCAGCTCAGTACTGGTCCACAGTCCAGAAAACAAGATCCAATTACAAGGTATGCCTGAAACTAGAACTGAAGACAACACTTCAACAGGTGTATCACTCTGAATGAACATCAAAGAGCCAGGTGTGCCTTTCATGGTTAACATTAATATATGTATTCCCAGCAATGTAGAGGGAATAGTTTACAGTAACTCACTACAGCTCAACATGGAATGCGTTCTTCAGGAGGTTCAATGCAGCAAAGACAGGGCACAGTAGTTTCTATCTGGAATCTAATTGGTTCTCCAGGCTAACCTGCGAGGATCTTTATCAAACCCCTGGATGACTTAGTTCTATTTGGTTTCTGAAGTAGGATCTTCAAAAGCAATTTAGCGGCAGTGTCTGTTTGTTTTACCTTCTTATACACCCATATATATACTTATACTTCTTATACACCCATATACTCACCCACGTCTCTCTGGCCTCCCCAGGACTCCAGGTCATTCTGCCAGCGTACCTGCGGAGCCGCTTCGTCCAGGCAGCCCTCAGCTACATCGGCTGCAACTCGGAGGGCCAGTTTGTGTGCAGGGCCAGTGACTGCTGGTGCCAGTGTAGCCCGGACTTCCCACAGTGCAACTGTCCACAGACGGACCTCCAGGCCCTGGAGAACAACCTACTGCGCCTCAGAGAGGCCTGGACACTGGCCAACGAGGAGTTTGAGGAATCAGGTGTTTACTGGAGATGGTTGAACATGCAACAGTTCAGTGACCTAAGTGATGAGCAACAATTGAGCAGCCTGGGTGGCAGGATATTTCTGCTTTTTTAACTTGCAATAATTTAGTGTAGAATTTAGAGAGTAAGGTATTCAGGCATTCAATAAGCTTCCATATGTGAGAATGATAAAAAGCATTGTTCAGAGATACGGTGAAGAAGTGTCGTGTGTTTGGCTATGCCGGATTAAGTGATATGACATGCTATTCTATAAAATTCTTTCTCTGTAATTAATATTACCTGATTGAGCTAATCATGTAAATGTAATTAACTAGAAAGTTGGGGCACCAAAAAATAATATTTATAGAGCAGTTATCTTCCCAATAAACTCTTAAAGACCTAGTAATATTTTACATCAATAGCAGTCAATATTAATCGTCACCTTATTTCAGTCTCATCTGAAAGTTGTAAATTCTTGGTTATCTTCACGAACCCTGACTAACAAGTTGAATCAGCAATACAAATTTGTGTTTAAGTATTTATTTACTAAATACCTAACTAATCACACAGAATTAAATATACACAGAATGAATCATACCTTGATTACAAATTATATCATGAAGGAAAACGTCCCTAGCGGAGGGAACAGATATGACAGCTGGTTACCCAAAGAAAAGGGGCTGGGTTTGAGTGAAAGAGCGGGAAGATTGAGGAACCAAGGGAGAAGCGATGTCTCTATCGTAAATACAGTATCTTATGCATTCTAAATTACCGCCCATTTGGAAAAGGAAAATGCAATAAATATTTACTCTGAGCTGCGCTTCGGTAGGTTGGTGGTAGATGGAAGGCCGTGTTGCCCAACCGAGTCCTTTGAAGAATGTCTCTGGTGGTAAATTGGACACGTTGTAGTAACGCCGTTGTAGACGGGATACTCTGTCTGTTCTTTCCTAGCCCACGTTTGCAGCTGCTGTTGCTAACTCAATGGCTAGGAGGTATCACTTCTGTAGTGAATAAGAGTTCAATGTTCATACCATTCGCGACCAAAGCTCATGCTGAGGTTGGCTTCGTTCTGTAGTTATCTGAACCATTCTGACATCGGACCGTCGTCCTCACATTCTCGGAACAGATAACATGTTAGTCCTTTTAACGTATGGACTGTCGTCTTCACATCCTCGGAACAGGAGGTTACATTTTCATCAAGGCTTTATATAGTGGAGCGAGAAGGGTGTGTTTGAAAAGTTTTATAACCCATGTCTCTTCACAGGGGAGGCCCACTGATTGAGCAGAGCCCTACCTTATGAATACCCAAATCTCTCATTTGGAAGCTAAAATTACATTTAATGTTTTCACCAATAATTTTATATTCAAACATTTAAATTGAACAACAATTCCATGTGAATCCGATAACTACAATGTGCAGACTTTCCACTGTAGAGTTTATGTCATCCTATCATTGATGAGAATGTCTCATATTCATCAAGTACCACCGCATATGTTCATATGTTCAATTACCAGAATATAGTTCATTTCCCCCCACCTTCTGATGTTCCCAGAATCTCTATGTTAACCAAAGGATTTTCAAATGTCACATCAGTAGGGTAGAGAGAGGAAAAAGGGGGGAGAGGTATTTATGACTGTCATAAACCTACCCTCAGGCCAACGTCATGACAGAAGGGAGTATACTAGATTAAAAACCTTACTTTAGTCACATAATAAAAGTGTCTCGTGGGATTTCTCACTTCTTGAAAACACTTTAGAAATAGGGGAAACATAGTGAGTTGCAGAATGGAACCCATTCAACCCGAGTGGGGCAGGGGTCTAAGGCACTGCATCTCAGTTCTAGAGGCGTCACTACAGACCCTGGTTTGATCCTGGGCTGTATCACAACCGGCTGTGATCAGGAGTCCTATAGTGCGGCGCACAATTAGCCCAGTGTCCTCCGGGTTAGGGGTGGGTTTGGCCAGGGTAGGCCATCATTGTAAGTAAGAATTTGTTCTTAACTGACTTGCCTAGTTAAATAAAACTAAAATAAACTCTGAATCAGAGAGATGCAAGGGGCTGCCTTAATCAGCACCCGGGTTTAACTTCCGTGCTCAAGGGCAGGATTTATCCACTTGGGGATTTAAACCAGCGACCTTTCAGTTACTGGCCCAACACTCTTGATGTAATAGGTTACCATGGCAATATACATGGCCTTGCTTCGAAAGCTGGAAGTGTATATTTGCACCCACTTCAACCACCATCTCATACCATCTGATAAATGACCAATTAGTGACTAAACCATTTAATGGTGCACACTACAGACTGGTTGTTAATAAAATATGATGCCTCTTGAAATAACAGTTCTGCACTCTAGTAAGTTGAGAAGAAACAATCTGAACCAGTATCTCTGAACACGTTGTTTATTTATATTTGGGTTTGTTTACATTTCTGGGACAAAAATAATGAGAACAGACACACTGTCACACGTTGTAATTATTCCCCAATGTGGCTCACGTGGCTCCCCGCCAGAACCAAACTTGACTTATTCATGTTTATTTATTTATTTGACTCTTGATTTACTATTTTAGAGGAGTTCCAAAGCTTCGTCGGAAGGCTGCCAACCCAGTACGCGATGAACAAATCTGTCGTGGAACACTTTTGGAGGACGGATGGGGGTCTGCTCCAGCGCTACAGGCAGCTGGAGACCATGAGAGGCCTGCTTCTCGACAAAGCGCGCCACACCGCTAACAAGCTCTTCAGTCTCATTAAGAGATGCCGTCATCAACCCAGAATTGTGCTGCACAGGGAGAGGTATAGACTATTGTTTCATTAACCCGAGGTTTCCCCCAAACTTCTTTTGTCTTGGAATTATGCAAATTATTTATGCACTGTGCTAGAAAGAAAGACACACAAAAAAAGAGTAGTTTTTTAGGAGACAAGAAGGGCTGACAGACAAAATTGAGTCTCACCTCGGAAAACCAGAGTTGAGGATAGCTGGACAACTGGCAGTTGCTAATTGCAATGCAATTAGTACTGTTTTAACTTTTGTTATCCAAAGTGTATCTAAGACCACTGGGCTCAATAAAAGATGAAGTACCTACTCACTAGGCCACAATAAGTCTTCAGATTGTGTCACACATCCACACTCAGAAAAGAGTATCAATAACAAACCTTTTGGCATTCAAACGGTTAGGTCCTCTTTATCTTATGCCTCTGCTGAAGTGTTTTCATGAACAGTTCAAACTACAGTCTGAACAACATTCCAATTATAAGTTGGTTAGCCTGGTCCCAGATCCGTTTGTGCTGTCTTACAAGGCTGGCAAGATAGCCCGGTCCCAGATCCGTTTGTGCTGTCTTACAAGGCTGACAAGATAGCCCGGTCCCAGATCCGTTTGTGCTGTCTTACAAGGCTGACAAGATAGCCCGGTCCCAGATCCGTTTGTGCTGTCTTACAAGGCTGGCAAGATAGCCCGGTCCCAGATCATGTTTGTTCTATCGCTTGTACTGTATCTGTACAAATACTATATATCTGTATCTATACAAATACAGTGCTGCCAAGCGCACTGTGACTACTGCGGCGCTTGGCGGAGTTCTTAACGGGTCCAACAGAACCCCTGAGTCCTGACACGAGTAGTCCTCTAGCTCCCGGTTCAGCCCTATGTAATGCAACCTGGTCTAGCTTGTATTAGTTACTCCAGTCTTCCCGAGAGCCTTTCCTTTGAGCATAACTTCCCGGTGTTGGACTCCTCTCTCCTGACCTCTCTGTTTTGATGGCCATTCTTTGGAAAAAAATTAACTACATTACAAAATTCTTCAGTACTACTGCCAAACACTCTGCTTCCACAATCCTCAATCCAATTACACTGCTTTATCACACCCTTCTGGTCATAAAGGGGGATTTGATGGAGGTTCCCAATTATTTAACTGGTCCATTTTTCCCGCATGTGATCCTATGAAATGTTTTATGCATAGTTTATTTGCTCTGTAATTGTACTGGGTGATTAGTATTCAATATTCATACATTGAACAAAAAAAGTGTGTGTGTGTGTGTGTGGTTGGCTCTCTCAGTCAGCACCCACCTGCCTACTCCAGAGGAATATTTTCATTTTGGTCTGATTTAGCTTGCATTCCAGCAGCTGAGCCTCCAAGTGCAGAGATGGGGCTTCTGCTCTGCCTATCCTGCTTAATTGACAGATATTGTTGCTGTGAATGTGCTGTATGAATCCTATTGTGTCTGATGAGATGTTTTTAACATATTTCAAAGACAGAAAACAAAAAGAAAACGTTAATTGACTAACAAAGGTACGTTCACCTACGGTATGTTCTGTCCTCCTCAGACCCCTCCGCTACTGGCTGAGCTACATCCTGTCCCTCCTGTACTGCAGTGAGAACGACCACATCGGCGTGTACTCTGAGCAGACAAGGAGCTGTTCCTGCCCCTACCACCACTCTTCCTGCCAGGGCCCCGTCCCCTGCTCTGTGGGAGAAGGCCCCCGCTGTGCGTCTTGTTCCCCCGAGAACCGCACCCGCTGCTCCAGCTGCAACCCGGGCTTCTTTCTAGGCCAGGGGCTCTGCCGACCCGCCGTACCTGACCCCACGGATCCTTACCTGGGTTTGGAGAGCGACCGCGACCTTCAGGACTTGGAGCTGCGCTACCTACTCCAGCGCCGCGACTCGCGCATTGCCCTGCACGCCATCTTCATCAGCAGCGATGTGCGCCTCAATGCCTGGTTCGACCCGTCGTGGCGGAAGAGGATGCTGCTGACGCTGAAGAGCAACCGCTACAAGTCCAACCGCGTGCACATGCTCCTGGGGGTGTCGCTCCAGGTGTGCCTGACCAAGAACAGCACGCTGGAGCCTGCGCTGTCCGTGTTCGTCAACCCGTTCGGGGGCAGCCACTCGGAGAGCTGGACCATGCCGATCGGCCAGCACGGCTACCCCGACTGGAACAGGACCAAGCTGGATATCCCTCTGGACTGCTACAACTGGACCTTGACACTGGGAAACCGGTGGAAGAGCTTTTTCGAGACCGTCCATTTCTACCTGAGGAGCCGCATTAGGGATTCGGGGCCAGGCTCGGGGGTTGGGGGACACAGAAACGGTAGTAGAGCGTACTTTGAACCACCAGAGGGCGCCGTGGAACCTGTGGAGGCGTATTCATCCCAGAACATGGGCTACATGAAGATCAACAGCATGCAGCTGTTTGGATACAGCATGCACTTTGACCCAGACGCAATCCAGGACCTAATCCTGCAGTTGGACTACCCGTACACCCAGGGATCCCAGGACTCAGCCCTGCTGCAGCTGGTAGAGGTCCGCTACAGGATCAACCGCCTCTCCCCTCCAGGGGCTCAGCCTATGGACCTGTTCTCGTGTCTGCTCCGTCAAAGACTGAAACTGTCCAGTTCAGAAGTGACCAGAATACTGGCTTCTCTACAGGCTTTCAGTGCCAGACAACCAAACTTTGTGGAGTACGAGGCAACCAAGCTATGTAGTAAATAATGGGCAGGTGGGCAGGGCCAATGTGATGTTTTTTGTATTAACCCAATCAGATACAATGTCAGCCCCATAGCCTATATCGGTTTGTGTTGGTGTTTGCCGTTCATGGCGTTAATTGTATATAAGTGTCATTAAATTTGATGTTTTTATCAATACCGGTCAAAAGTTTGGACACACCTACTCATTCAAGAGTTTTTCTTAATTTTTTACTATTTTCTACATTGTAGAATAATACTGAAGACACAAAAACTTTTAAATAACACATATGGAATCATGTAGTAAACAAAAAATTATTTGCCTTGATGACAGCTTTGCACACTCTTGGCATTCTCTCAACCAGCTTCACCTGGAATGCTTTTCCAACAGTCTTGAAGGAGTTCCCACATATACTGAGCACTTGTTGGCAGCTTTTCCTTCACTCTGCGGACCAACTCATCCCAAACCATCTCAATTTGGTTGAGGTCGGGGGATTGTGGAGGCCAGGTCATCTGATGCAGCACTCCATCACTCTCCTTCTTGGTAAAAAGTCCCTTACACAGCCTGGAGGTGTGTTTTGGGTCATTGTCCTGTTGAAAAACAAATGATAGTCCCACTAAGTCAAACCAGATGGGATGGTGTATTGCAGCATAAAGACACGGCGGTTGGAACCAAAAATCTCCAATTTGGACTGCAGAAAAAAGGGCAAATTTCCACCGGTCTAATGTCCATCGTGTGTCTTGACCCAAGTATGTCTCTTCTTCTTACTGGTGTCCTTTAGTAGTGGTTTCTTTGCAGCAATGTGACCATGAAGGCCTGATTCACACAGTCTGCTCTGAACAGTTGATGTTGAGATGTGTCTGTTACTTATTTGGATTTGTTTAACACTTTTTTGGTTACTACATGATTCCATATGCATTTTTTCTTAGTGTTGTTGTCTTCACTATTATTCTACAATGTAAAATAAAGGAAAACCCTTGAATGAGTAGGTGTTCTAAAACGTTTGACCGGTAGTGTACATTGGAAAGATTTGGAAAAATGTATCCCTTTTTACAGAAAATGCTGCAATTTATTATTGGATAGAGAGGATTTGATCTGCTTTATACAGGTATCAAATCAGCATCTATTCCAAATGTATATGACCAGTGTGTTATTACAGTGGATTATTGGATTGATACTAACACACACCTACTGAAACCTATGTAAGTCATTTGCTAATGGAAGGAGAACGAGGTGCTGCAAATGTGCTGTGTTAGTACTGCCCATCTGGAGCTGCAGAACACAGTGTCTCATAATGTCACCGTTCTGTAACAGCCTTGGCACATATTACCAAGGGTATAGTGAGGACAGTAGCCTCCGCCCCCTGTCTCTGGCTGCCATTCACACTCACTGTGATGGATGAGAGAGGGAGGTAGAGAGACATGCACAGCATCAAACACAGGCTAGGTATCAATGGCCTTTATCAGAGATAATTAGCTCACAGAGCAAATAGGGAGTTGATTGAAGGCTCAATGACCAAGGGTGAAATTAGACCCGAACTCCCAAAAGAACTGTTGTCTCTAGACTACAGTGTCAGCTGTTTGAGTATGACTTGCATCTTAGATAGCACTTGCAGAAGTGGCTTGTCGTCGCTTAATCTCGATTCGTAAGACGTTCCCCCCTGGGGTTAAGGAGTGATGGGTGGTTATCCATCCCGTCTCTTCCCTCTGTTGTAACACTAACTTTAAGGGAAAGAGAAAGTGGGTAGAAACATAAGCAATTAACTTGAAAACACTACCAAGTGACGCACTCGTTGTTCTCAAATTCGGTTATGGGCTAAATTATTTTCCTATTTATTTATTAAATGCAGTCATTTAGTTTGTAAGTAAATTGGATTTCCAAATTCGATAGACTGAATCCTTTTCAGGGAGGTAAGGTTTAGATTTCAAATATTTTAATTTTTTTAAAGGTCCTAGAAGCATTTGCATATCTAAATGGAATGTAAAGTAATTAAAATCATGGCTGAGTAAACAAACAGCGATGTCACGCATGTGCGGCATACATCAACATCTGAAGTAAACTCCTCAGTGTGACAAGGCCCAAGTGTGCTCAAACAAACCCTTTAAAATGTCCTTGATTGTGGTTGTTGCAAAAGTCCCTGATTACTAATCTGTACACGGTTTTGTGTTTCAATACGTTACTTACCAAGGATTGTTGACCACTGAGATGTTTTTGTAATTGTGGTCTTTATTGTGTGACTCCAAAACATGTAGGCCTATATCTGCTAATGTATAGGTTTTAAACACACACACACACAATCAAACACACACACACACATACACTGAGCGATTAGCTGAGGCTTTGGGCAGGGCAGTGGGCCTCGGAGGAAACATGAGTAAGACTAATAATATAATGTGTCTGTTTTACAAGTGGACTGGCGAGGGGAGGGCGGACTGCGGTGAAGGACAAGAGTTTATGGAGACGAGTCTCTCAGGAGAGGCATTTAAAATAATGGCTGACAATCCACAGGAAGAACACAATGAGCTGGCAGTCCATCAAGACAGTCTAAAGGGAAATCTGTGAGTGTTTGGTATTCATCATACAGCAGCCGTTCCTCTTTATGAAACAGCCCTGTTGGTTAAGCCGAGCCAAGCTCTACTGCTGTTGAAGCCGAGCCAAGTTCTACTGCTGTTGCCAAGCTCTACGAGCTGTTGAAACCGAGCAAGTTCTACTGCTGTTGAAACCGAGCCAAGTTCTACTGCTGTTGAAGCCGAGCCAAGCTCTATTGCTGTTGTTGAAACCGAGCCAAGCTCTACTGCTGTTGAAGCCGAGCCAAGCTCTACTGCTGTTGAGCTCTACTGCTGTTGAAGCCGAGCCAAGCTCTACTGCTGTTGAAGCCGAGCCAAGCTCTACTGCTGTTGAAGCCGAGCCAAGCTCTACTGCTGTTGAAGCCGAGCCAAGCTCTACTGCTGTTGAAGCCGAGCCAAGCTCTACTGCTGTTGAAGCCGAGCCAAGCTCTACTGCTGTTGAAGCCGAGCCAAGCTCTACTGCTGTTGAAGCCGAGCCAAGCTCTACTGCTGTTGAAGCCGAGCTCTACTGCTGTTGAAGCCGAGCCAAGCTCTACTGCTGTTGAAGCCGAGCCAAGCTCTACTGCTGTTGAAGCCGAGCCAAGCTCTACTGCTGTTGAAGCCGAGCCAAGCTCTACTGCTGTTGAAGCCGAGCCAAGCTCTACTGCTGTTGAAGCCGATACAAGCTCTACTGCTGTTGAAGCCGAGCCAAGCTCTACTGCTGTTGAAGCCGAGCCAAGCTCTACTGCTGTTGAAGCCGAGCCAAGCTCTACTGCTGTTGAAACCGATACAAGCTCTACTGTGCTGGCCTAGTTAGGCATCCACCACTGGAACGTTTCTGGAAAGAAGTGACAGAGTAAAAATAAATGATCAGAGCCAGTAGGATATGTTTCACAATAGTGTGAAAATAGGAAATGTGAGCAAAATGGATCCACTTACAGGAATAGAGCAGTAACAACCTGTTTTGCCCCCTGCAAGAGTAGCTGCTGCCTTGGCAACAGCTAATGGGCAGTAGCAGTGCGTGGGTAATATCACTGAAGAAGCCAAGCCAAGCCAGTTAAAAAGCCATATTACAGCCTATGTTGTATTAATTGTGTTGTTTGCTCTATAACCCACTTGTTCATACGCCACCGTGATATACAATAACGCCCTGACAACAAAAAGACAACAGTCACGCAGTGGCAGAATAAATTCAACTACATTTGTTTCATCACAAAACCAGAGAGCAACATCTGTCCAGTGAAGTCCACGAAGCAAAAATTGCATTAACAAAAACAGTTACACGACCTGCAGCATGGTCGAGCAAGTTAATGTTTTCGACAGTTTACTACACAACTACTGATTTAGAACCACTTAGTTACGGAAAGTCAGCACAAAGACAACAGGAGCATTGCCTCCACTATTCCAGCACCATTTCAACTTAAACATTTAAACATCATCAAATCAGCAAGGCTATATTTGTTTATTTTAAAACAGTGAAAAGAAATGTAAAGATACCAAAAACAATTTAGTCCAATCAATGTTCCTAAATATAATGTGGCTGTCCATGGGACTGATTTCTGTGTGTGTGTGTGTGTGTGTGTGCGTGTGCGTGTGTGCAAGTAAAAATATATATATACTCACCCTACTTGTAGACTAGTTGAAGGCCAATGTCATCCTCGTCTCTTTCATGTTGACAAAACGCTCTATGGCTCTGTCATACAGTACGCTTTAAGTTTTTATTGTCATAGGCTACTTAGCTAAAATGCTTACTAGCCTGACTTCATCGCATGGGCAACAGTGAACCAGCTAAGTTAGATAGCTAGTTAACATGAGCCTACCAGGCTACATCTAGGCTACATATGGAACTTCAATGGTCTCAGGCCAGTGGCACAACATATTCATTTATGGTTGGATCCTAATCTCTGTCATAATCATTAGCCTGTACAGAGAATTATTTGATTTGATTTGAGAATGAAGTCAAAACTACATGTCCAAATCCCCATCATCGTCCATGGTTTAGGAAAAGGGCCGATTTAGCAAGCTAGCTACTGCAGCACATCAACACAAGCAGACCGACCATAAACTGACACATTTTTCGGACAATTATGACGTTTTTCTTAGGATGCGATTTGATTTGTGTGAAGAGAAATCCAAAATGGGGGGGCGGACAACCCACAGTTGAGCTCAGTGCAACGATGAATTGCTAATTATTTTATATTTTTTTATCAAGGGAAGTAAATGCTTGCTGGCATCAATCAATCAAATGCTACGGTGGTAACATGTCATACTCTTTTGTTCCAGACAGCATCAGATACATGGGCTACACATACAGAGACAGAGGGGCGCTGTTTCCCTCACTCGGATGATTTCTCCCGTGAGATTCAGCCACTTGCGAGAAGACGGAAAATTATGAAAACACAGAGAGACGAGAGACATTATTTTATCATTTAAAAAATGGTAGTGGTCAAATATCCATGATTACACACCAGTGCTAATGGGGATCCTAATAAATATGAAATACTAAACCTAGAGTGATTGATAACTGCATTTGTTAAGGGAATATACTATTTTTTCCCCTCATCATGCACATATGAAATGATTACAAGTCATAATCTATTATATTAAGTTTGTCAATAGATTCCTTCTACTTTCTCGCAATCATTTTAGAGCACTCTTTAAAACTATTTTACAGAATTCTAAAGCTATTCTTGAGATCTACAAAAGCAGCAAGCTGTTTTCTGTGTAGCCCCATCCTCGGCTAAAAGCTGTGTGAAGTCTAATGAGAGCTATTACAATTATACTCAATAAAATGCAACATGCAACAATTTCAATGATTTTACTGAGTTTACAGTTCATATAAGGAAATAAATTCATTAGGCCCTAATCTATGGATTTCACATGACTGGGCAGGGGTGCAGCCATGGGTGGGCCTGGGAGGACATAGGCCCACCAACTTGGCAGTCAGGCCCAGCCAATCAGAATGAGTTTTTCCCCACAAAAGAGCTGTATATTACAGACAGAAATACTTATCAGTTTCATCAGCTGTCTGGGTGGCTGGTCTCAGACGATCCCGCAGGTAAAGAAGCCGGATGTGGAGGTCCTGGGCTGGCATGGTTACACGTGGTCTGCCATTGGATGCCAAATGATCTAAAACGATGATGGAGGCGGAATATTGAAGAGAAATAAACATGACATTATCAGGTAACAGCTGCTGGACATTCCTGCATGCTCAGTCAGCATGCTTATTGCACTCTCCCTCAAAACTTCAGACATATGTGGTATTGTGTTGTGTGACAAACTGCACATTTTAGATTGGAATTGTATTGTCCCCAGCACAAGGGGCACCTGTGTAATGATCATGCTGTTAAATCAGCTTCATGATATGTCACACTTATCAGGTGGATGGATTATCTTGCTGAACAAGAAAAGCGCACTAACAAGGATGCAAACAAATTTGTGGACAAAAATTAGAGACAAAATATTTTTGGGGTGTGTATGGAAACTTTCGGGGATCTTTTATTTCAGCTCATGACACATGGGATCAACACTTTACATGTTGCATTTATATTTTGTTCAGTATGCATAAAATATGTTAATTTAGCAAATCAATGCGACAAAAGAAGACTAAAGTGGGAGAAGAACCTGGTTCCGTAGCACCAGATACCGTAGCACCAGGTTCCGTAGCACGAGGTTCCGTAGCACCAGGTACCGTAGCACCAGGTTCCGTAGCACCAGGTTCTGTAGCACCAGGCTTCGTAGCACCAGGTTCTGTAGCACCAGGTTCCGTAGCACCAGGTTCTGTAGCACCAGGTCCGTAGCACCAGGTTCCGTAGCACCAGGGTCCATATCACCATGGTCCATATCACCATGGTCTGTAGCACCAGGTTCCGTAGCACCATGGTCCATATCACCATGGTCTGTAGCACCAGGTTCCGTAGCACCATGGTCCATATCACCATGCTCTGTAGCACCAGGGTCCATATCACCATGGTCCATATCACCATGGTCTGTAGCACCAGGTTCCGTAGCACCATGGTCCATATCACCATGGTCTGTAGCACCAGGTTCCGTAGCACCAGGGTCCATATCACCATGGTCTGTAGCACCAGGTTCCGTAGCACCAGGGTCCATATCACCAGGTTCCGTAGCACCAGGTTCTGTAGCACCAGGTCCGTAGCACCATGTTCCATATCACCATGGTCCATATCACCATGGTCTGTAGCACCAGGTTCCATAGCACCAGGGTCCATATCATCATGGTCTGTAGCACCAGGTTCCGTAGCACCAGGGTCCATATCACCATGGTCTGTAGCACCAGGTTCCGTAGCACCAGGGTCCATATCACCATGGTCTATAGCACCGGGTTCTGTAGCACCAGGGTCCATATCACCATGGTCTGTAGCACCAGGTTCTGTAGCACCAGGGTCCATATCACCAGGGTCCATATCACCATGGTCTGTAGCACCAGGTACCGTAGCACCAGGGTCCATATCACCATGGTCTTCCTGTAGCACCAGGGTCCATATCACCATGGTCTGTAGCACCAGGTAGCACCAGGGTCCATATCACCAGGGTCCATATCACCATGGTCTGTAGCACCAGGGTCTGTAGCACCAGGTAGCACCAGGTTCCGTAGCACCAGGGTCCATATCACCATGGTCTGTAGCACCAGGTTCTGTAGCACCAGGGTCCATATCACCATGGTCTGTAGCACCAGGTACCGTAGCACCAGGTTCCGTAGCACCAGGGTCCATATCACCATGGTCTGTAGCACCAGGTACCGTAGCACCAGGGTCCATATCACCATGGTCCATATCACCATGGTCTGTAGCACCAGGATCCGTAGCACCATGGTCCATATCACCATGGTCTGTAGCACCAGGTTCTGTAGCACCAGGGTCCATATCACCATGGTCTGTAGCACCAGGTTCCGTAGAACCAGGTTCTGTAGCACCAGGGTCCATATCACCATGGTCTGTAGCACCAGGTTCCGTAGCACCAGGGTCTGTAGCACCAGGTTCCGTAGAACCAGGTTCCGTAGAACCAGGTTCCGTAGCACCAGGGTCTGTAGCACCAGGGTCCATATCACCATGGTCTGTAGCACCAGGTTCCGTAGAACCAGGTTCCGTAGAACCAGGGTCCATATCACCATGGTCTGTAGCACCAGGTTCCGTAGAACCAGGTTCTGTAGCACCAGGGTCCATATCACCATGGTCTGTAGCACCAGGTTCCGTAGCACCAGGGTCTGTAGCACCAGGTTCCGTAGCACCAGGTTCCGTAGAACCAGGTTCCGTAGAACCAGGCAAGCTGAATCAAGTACAACAAAAGCGTTGGTAAGAAAAACTATACTATTTGAACCCAGGTCTGGTTGCAGAAGATTAAAAACTATACTATTTGAACCCAGGTCTGGTTGCAGAAGATTAAAAACTATACTATTTGAACCCAGGTCTGGTTGCAGAAGATTAAAAACTATACTATTTGAACCCAGGTCTGGTTGCAGAAGATTAAAAACTATACTATTTGAACCCAGGTCTGGTTGCAGAAGATTAAAAACTATACTATTTGAACCCAGGTCTGGTTGCAGAAGATTAAAAACTATACTATTTGAACCCAGGTCTGGTTGCAGAAGATTAAAAACTATACTATTTGAACCCAGGTCTGGTTGCAGAAGATTAAAACTATACTATTTGAACCCAGGTCTGGTTGCAGAAGATTAAAAACTATACTATTTGAACCCAGGTCTGGTTGCAGAAGATTAAAAACTATACTATTTGAACCCAGGTCTGATTAAAAACTATACTATTTGAACCCAGAAGATTAAAAACTATACTATTTGAACCCAGGTCTGGTTGCAGAAGATTAAAAACTATCTATTTGAACCCAGGTCTGGTTGCAGAAGATTAAAAACAGAAGATTAAAACTATACTATTTGAACCCAGGTCTGGTTGCAGAAGATTAAAAACTATACTATTTGAACCCAGGTCTGGTTGCAGAAGATTAAAAACTATACTACTATTTGAACCCAGGTCTGGTTGCAGAAGATTAAAAACTATACTATTTGAACCCAGGTCTGGTTGCAGAAGATTAAAAACTATACTATTTGAACCCAGGTCTGGTTGCAGAAGATTAAAAACTATACTATTTGAACCCAGGTCTGGTTGCAGAAGATTAAAAACTTGCCTTGAAACAGGCTCAAACCACTAGCAACATGGCTGGTGTTCGTCTGATGAATTACTCTGTACTGACATGATGAAGCCTCTCATCTTTCCTCCCAAAGAAACCAGCTCGGCAGCTGGTAGAAATACTTAGATCAATAAGATCAGAGGAGCGCTCATCGACTGGATCCCCTCATTGGCTTTGAAATATTTTCCTGTAGTATGATATTTTCACCATCTATACATTCTCACAAAGCTTAACAATGGATGTAATAAAGGTTTCCTATCGCGGGTGGCTTTGATGCCCCACATTACGCCAGGAACACTGACAAAGGCCAGTTCAGCTATTTATCTCTGTCTCTCACTGTTAGCTACCGAGCTAATGACTTACAGCGGATGGAGATATGGCATCTGAGATGAAAGACAGAGATGCCGAGGATTTAAAGATCCACAGATCCCTGATAATGCACAGCACAGACAAAAAACACCCTCCGGGGGGGTTTCTCCTCTGTTGTTCTGCCTTCATTAAACAGCTAGTATCAACAAACGGCTGAGCGTGTGAATAATAATGAGTCTCTAGCATCCTACATAGTGTAGTACAAAGCATGTTGGAGGCGTAAACCCATAGGCAGACACCAGGGAGCCTTCACAGTGCCTGTGGAACCTCTGCTGCTTCTTCTCCTTCCTCTAAGCAGTTCCGATTATTAGCATAATATGGTATTAGAATGCTAAGCTAATCAGGGGCCGGGGAGTATTCAGCCAAACCAGGGTGTGGACTTGAGGGAAACCTGAGAGTCCTTGAAGAGTACTCGTTCTATGATGAGCCATGCTACTGATAAACATCAGTGGTAGACTGGCATTTAAAGCCAGAGGTGTTCCAAATGTCTATAATAATGGATTTTGTTCACGGGATACAGTAGTCTTACAGTAAAGTACACAATGCGCTATAGATCAGGCAATTGTTTAGGTTGCCCTAACCTGACACCTCTCACCCAGCTAACAGAATGTCATCCCTGTATTGCGTTATGTACCAAAACATCACCTCAAAATACTACCTTTTAGTAAGTGTGTCACATTCTCGATCAAGGTATTTGAAAAACAAAAACTGCATCCCTTTAAAGTCATCCCTTTAAAGTCATCGGCCTTTGATGCTATGGGATCAGTTTACAGTTATTATTACAGTCAAGGTACAGCATCTACAGTAAGTAACCGTCCCCCCTCTGTGAGTTGAACCGATAACATCATAGATTTTTGTGTTTTATTAATAT
Organism: Oncorhynchus nerka; assembly: GCF_034236695.1. NCBI lineage: Eukaryota > Metazoa > Chordata > Actinopteri > Salmoniformes > Salmonidae > Oncorhynchus > Oncorhynchus nerka. Next base: position 85,361,794 of record NC_088415.1, read on the forward strand.
TTCACATACTAAACAAACAATTATTTATCCTAATTTACTCAGCTGTGTCCAGTGATGCTTCAGGGGAGGCAGTTGCCTCTGGGAACCTTTTCACAACATGTTTCAACGTTTCCCCTTCACATAAATCAGCCACTGACGTCCAGAGACCTTTTGGCGATTAAGAGCACACAAATTCTTGTGAAAAGCTGTTGGGATCAGCGGTATCGGGTCTTCGGAGAGAGGATTTGCCATAGCTGGAGGACTTGTAATCTCACAGCCCCATAAATACTGCAGCCAATTATTGTGTGGATACAGGCACATCCCAGGACGACCCAGGGCACTTGAGCTGCAGAGTGGACTGGGTATAGTAATTATGTCTCAAAATCATAGGTCATTAATCTATTTGGGAATGTTATTTACTACACCGTACAATGTGCAAGTACATTGATTATATTGGTAGCCTATTTGAGTGGTGATACTTGATTTTGCAGTTGCTGTGTTTAGTGTAAAGATTGTAGAACTACCGTGGATGGGAAGGAGTCATACTACTGATGACTAAATTCACCTGGGTTTGAACTAAACAACCCAAACACCCTCTGTGAGTTTTTTTCTCTCTATAAACTGTCTCTTCCATTAAGCTGTAATTCACTGAAGCAGTGTGTCATCTATAGAAATACCATGTAGAGCTACTTTAGAAGTGGGCGAAGGCTCAATCCCAAACAGGTGTCTAGAGAGATGTTGTGTTTTCTGGACCACGAGGCCACTGACCTTTAAACCAACCCCCACTATGCAAAGGAGGCCTACCACGGCACAGTGTGGTGACATCACCAGGTGACATCACCAGGGTTAATGAATAAAGCAGCGATCCGGAAACTGTACTTCTCATGCTTTTAGCATATCGTGGCCCAACTCCCGACTCCAACATATTACCTGACCTGATTCCATTCAAACCTGAAGTCCAATTCATATGAATGGCAAAGAGGGGACGAGGGAATTTCATCATGACCGACCTTTCTTCAAACCATATCCCTCTGAGCGTAAGGCTTTAGCTGGGGAAGCAAACACAAGTTTTCAGGTCTCAGGCAAGGTTAGTCATCTAAGAACAGTGGTTCACCAAACCATCTCATTGCATTATTATCATTATCACAAACTTGCCACAATAGACATCAACATTTGGGACGATTTCTGGTGAAATTGTTCAATAGGCCTCAGATACCTGTAAACGTTAGACGTTTTAAAGGGTTTCTCATTCAATTTGGACTCCGATTGTGAGCCAGTTTAGTCCCCCAAACACAACCCAGATGCCCTTGCTCAGCCTAATGACATCATGAATTAACTGTACCATGCTTTTACTCTTCATCCGTACACAACTTCATGGGCCTTGATAACGACGACAAGTTTCTCCCTAAATAATCACCAGCCCCCCCCCCCGACCCCCCCATCCCATTTGAATTCTGTCCCTGCCGGTGCGCTGTGCCTTTCCTCAACGCATCCCTAACTCAATTGCGGCACTGTAGGACTTGACAAAAAGGTGGAAATTGAGGCGCATCCTTTGAAAGCGGAACGTCTCTTTATTCCTTTGAGGTTGATGTGTCTGCAGTGCTCTGAGCATGCCCAGTTTGCAGATGATGATGAAAGAGGGTTTCAAATCTAGCTGAAGATTAAAGAGATGTATTTGCTTCTCTCCAGGCTCATTATTCTCAATTCAGGTGTCTTTCCGCAGAGTTCTCCCCTTCTCTGCCCTCTTTCCTCCCCTTTTTAACTGTCAGATCCCTCGCTCCGGTTGAATGAATGAAGTCTCCACTTGAAGGGTCTGCTAATAGGATAAGAGTGATGGCCAAATGACTTTGATAGAAAAATTGAGACAAATGTACAGACATTTAATTCAAAGCACGCATAAAAAAAGTTATTGGGATGGCAGGTACAGGTACAGAAATATATTTGGGAGAAAACAAAACGTACATTATGAATGCATAGAAGGTTGTTGGTGTTATCCACGGCTCCTTGATTACCTTGGAATAATTCTCATCAGCAAGAGAGGCTGGAATGAATTAAAAGCTGCAAAATGTATTCTCACTGTAATTACGCACTAGCCTGAAACAGAGCTCCACCTGCTCACAACTGTTTGTAATTTACTTTCACCAAAACATGGTTTTAGATGTTTACTCATCTATTTCTCACCCAGATGTTAGAAGCAGCTGTCTGCATGGATAGCTGCTCACTAGGAGCTGGTCGGAGGCCAGCACCTTCACACGAGATATGGATCTTCCCCAGATTAGCTGCTCACAGATGTGAATGGCTAAGATAGGTTGTTGTATTACAAATTGTAGATGTTTTTAGATGGAGAACATAATTCTGACAAGACGGGGTGAAAACAAAACATCTGTACACCCTATGTGACAACACAAAAATAAGACATTAGAGAAATCCAGCTGCATAATTATCAACCTAGCTGTGTTGCATCGATAGGCATCCAGATGATCTAAAAGGGTTGATAACCGCAGCTCTCATCTATTAGTGCTGGCTGTCCCCAAAGATGATCTATTATATTGACAAGATAGTTGAGTGACCACTCTAACAATGGAAATACATGTCCTCAAAGATGGAAGGCAGGAGGGAGGAGGCGAGATCAGGTGGGATCTTTCTAGCCAATGAGAGGGCAGATATGAGGGTGAATAACAGGCACATTTTTTCAAAGTTGCCGAAATGCCACGTGCGTCCACTTATATCAGTGCATTCATAACAACCTAACCGTTATGAAACTGCTATTTGATTAAAATTAGCCTCATGTAGCAAAATAGCAATTACATTTTTTGTTGACCAAATTCGACATTCTCATTGACCTCATTCTTCACTCCCTGGTCTTATTTTTGTGGACAGATTTTAGGTGGAGTAAAACCCTCTCGCTTCGCCTAATCTTCTCTGCTATCCCCCTCATAAACCCTGTCACATGTTGCATCTGGCAGCTCCTGACTCAGTAGCAGTAGGGGAAGGGACAGGTGGGTAGGGTAAAGGTGCAGGCATAAAAAAAACATCTGCAGTCTCTATTTCAAGAGTCATAAAGCATCACAGCGATGCCCCAGCCACTAACAGGAACATGCCTGTCCTCGTCACACAGCGATGCCCCAGCCACTAACAGGAACATGCCTGTCCTCGTCACACAGCGATGCCCCAGCCACTAACAGGAACATGCCTGTCCTCGTCACACAGCGATGCCCCAGCCACTAACAGGAACATGCCTGTCCTCGTCACACAGCGATGCACCAGCCACTAACAGGAACATGCCTGTCCTCGTCACACAGCGATTCCCCAGCCACTAACAGGAACATTCTTGCCCTCGTCACACAGCGATGCCCCAGCCACTAACAGGAACATGCCTGTCCTCGTCACACAGTGATGCCCCAGCCACTAACAGGAACATTCATTTACATAAATGATTTCAGCACGGTCATAAACCTCTCAAGCGTTATCACCTTTGAGACACATTTCATGACTGACATGTTAAGCTGGGCTTTGATTAATTGGCTCCCATTTGGGCCGGTCGTCCAAGAGGTCTGTAACCATATGCTAATTCTGCAACCAAAAGCAAGTTAAATACACCAGGCAAGCTTAACTATATAGTACTTTTATTAGCGCTAAGGCAGATGGGTAATGACCCTAGACACTGATAAAATATTTGAATAACGTCCCAACTCTTACCCCTGAGAACCACGGGCATACACTGTAGGTCGAGACACTTGAGAGGCTTTGCGTTTGTTACATCACAGATTCCAAAATAGGCTGCTAATATTTGTCCTTGTTGAATGTGAGAAGATACGCAATGTAATTTCACCATTCCCTAAGTTACGTGTCCCTTTCAACCAATTAATTTAAACATAATCAAATTCAGTTTTTTGGACTTCACATTTTGCATTAGTCAAATGCAATCATTGCAATTTCTAGAAAAATTGCCAAAATTGCCCATTACTACTAAAGCCCTACCTAATATTCAGTATAAAAGCCTAAAACGCAGAGGCACTTTTTGTTTGATGCTGTCGCTAAAGACATTAGCATATGTTTGCAATTACTGTCTTATCAAAACTGGAATCAAAACAGTAATCAGGATGTGGTCTTGACACCAGTCTTGTCTGCTCAATTAAGCAGAAAGGTGCATAGAAAATTAGGTGCGTGGTTTTTCTGACAGTGTGGGATGTACACTGTGGGATGTACACTCAGGGAGAAAAAGGTGTAGATTCACTACTCAGGGAGAAAAGGTGTAGATTCACTACTCAGGGAGAAAAGGTGTAGATTCACTACTCAGGGAGAAAAAGGTGTAGATTCACGCGCAGAGCAAGGCAGATATTTAATCCTTCTCAGAAGGCAGGAATCGTGGTCACAGGCAGACAACGGTCCAACACAGGTAGGTAGTCAAAAACAAACAATAGAACTGAACTAAATAGGGAGCTGATGAGGCCAGATGAGAAATGAACACATTGAAATCAATGAACAAAAATGAAAGACAGGGTTACGTTCCAGAACACAAAGAAACAGGTCTATGTTCCAGAACACAAAGAAACAGGGCTATGTTCCAGAACACAAAGAAACAGGGTTACGTTCCAGAACACAAAGAAACAGGTCTATGTTCCAGAACACAAAGAAACAGGGCTATGCACTACACATCCTTTACATCTCTATTGTCTAAAAATAAACACTGGTTTTACACTAGCTGGCACAGCCACAAAGTCAAAATGATCTATATTATAAAAATGTATGACAACAAAACATGAGCCTTTTGGTAATTCAATTAAGGTTAGGGTTAGATATTATCTGCGTCTATATGTTGTCATTTGTATGTGTATGTTTTGTGTATATATATATATATAAATATAGGCAGGTTTATGACTTTGTGGCTGTGCCAACTAGTGACGACCAAAACCCCGGGTCCTGTTGTGGATCATTACAGGTGAACTTGAGATAACTTTCCCAGCTGTGCTCTGCTTTCCATTTCCCATTGCACATCAATATCGCAATTATCGATAATGGATCTGCCAAGATAATGTTATAGAGGAAGATGTATGACAATCAAACAAAAGGCCGGTGCTGAGATTGAGTCATTGAGTCATTCAGAGACTGGGCAGGGAGAGACATTGACTCTCCTTTCCACTGCGGCCCTGATTTCCACCTCTCATTTCAGAAGAGAATACTTTTAAGCCATCATGTTAAGACAGGTCCACTCATCGCTCTCATCTATCCCCATTATGCTTCAACCACAGCCTCACATCGTCCCATTGGAGAAAATAGCTGTGGAGATTGAGGGCCACTTTATTTATTTAGTGTCAAAATGACATTATGGTTTCGGGAGATTTCCATCCTCAATGTGATTGAGTTACCTTTTGAGAATGAAAACAAGAGTGAACAGGGAATATTTCAGTTAATTTCATTGTCATTAGTGTTTCATGCAAGACGTGTGCTTATCAACATGCAGGTGCTTAATTGCTGCTATGGGAGATTTGATAGAGCTGGAAAGCATGGCCAAAATATTACTCCAACATTACTCCAACATACCGCCAATATTACTCCAACACTACTCCAACATACCGCCAATATTACTCCAACATTACTCCCACACTACTCCAACATTACTCCAACATACCCCGACACTACTCCAACATAGCTCCAACATTACTCCAACACTACCCCAACATTACTCCAACAATACTCCAACATAGCTCAAACATTACTCCAACACTACTCCAACATAGCTCTAACATTACTTCAACATAACACCAATATTACTCCAACACTACTCCAACATAGCTCCAACATTACTCCAACTAAACACCAACAATACTTCAACTTTACTCCAACATCACTCCAAACTTAACTCCAGCATAACACCAATATTACTCCAGAATCACTCCAACATTACTCCAACATAACGCCAACATTACTCTAGAACTATTCCAGAATTACTCCAACATTACTCCAACATAACTCCAACGTTACTCTAGAACTATTCCAGAACTACTCCAACATTCCACCAACATTCCTCCAACATTACTTCAGCGTTACTCCAACATTACTCCAGAATTACTTCAGTACATCTGCACATTCCCTCACTGTCTTCATAAGATAATGAGAAACAGAACTGGATAGAATGTGTAGTGTGTAGTCTGTAGTGTGTAATGTGTAGTGTAATGTGTAGTGTGCTGTCTATAGTGTGTAGTGTGCAGAGTGTAGTGTCTAGTGTGTAGTGTGTAAAGTGTAGTGTGTAGTGTTCAGTGTGTAATGTGTGTAGTGTGTAGTGTAATGTGTAGTGTGTGTAGTGTGTAGTGTAATGTGTAGTGTGTAGTGTGTGTAGTGTGTAATGTGTTGGGTGTAATGTGTAGTGTGTACTTGTATTGTGTAATGTGTAGTGTGTAGTGTGTCATGTGTAGTGTGTAGTGTGTACTTGTATTGTGTAATGTGTAGTGTGTAATGTGTAGTGTGTAGTGTGTACTTGTATTGTGTAATGTGTAGTGTGTAGTGTGTAATGTGTAGTATGTAGTGTGCAGTCTGTAGACTGTAGTCTGTAAAGTGTAAAGTGTTGCGTATCATGTGTAAAGTGTAGTGTGTAATGTGTAGTGTGTAGTGTGTAATGTGTAGTGTGTAATGTGTAGTGTGTAGTGTGAGTCTTTCAGTAACGCTGATAAAGGTAGCTCTGTATGAACTGTATAGGAACATAATATTATATTATCCTTGCATGGTACAGTGCAAATAAAGTATGTTGTTTCAAGCCTTGAGCCATGTGGCCGTTAGTGCTCCGCATACCGTATATGATTTCTTACTCAATACAAACAGTTAGGCCCGCATGACAAAACATTTTTTCCTCTGATAGCCTTTTGAACTCTACGTTATTTCTTCCCCCAGTCATAATGTATTCATGCATCTGTTACCCAATGTACAAAGGATTCCACTGGCATTCATAGCTGGATGTTGAAAAACACAGAGCCAAGTGATTGCGTCTCTCTCAGGGAGCAGGTCAGCATTGAATGAGATCAGCATGTAATAGGATTTATATGCCAGTGGTGATTCAGTACATAGTCCTTGGAAAGTACTTGGAAATGTGGATTGGTCTTATGATGATGTTGATCAAGCTTTTTTTTATTTTATTTTTTTTACTAGGCAAGTCAGTTAAGAACAAATTCTTATTTTCAATGACAGCCTAGGAAGGGGCAGAACAACAGATTTGTACCTTGTCAGCTCGGGGATTCGAACTTGCAACCTTTCGGTTGCTAGTCCAACACTCTAATCACTAGGCTACCCTGCCGCCCCAAGCTTTGTATCTTTTTAAAACCTTTCTAGGGCAGGCGAACCCCTCGACAACATTCCGCTGAAAAGGCAGCGCGCAAATTTTTTAATTTTTTTAGAAATATGTAACTTTCACACATTAACAGGTCCAATACAGCAAATGAAAGATAAACATCTTGTTAATCTACCCATCCTGTCCGATTTCAAAAATGCTTTACAGCGAAAGCACAACATATGATTATGTTAGGTCATAGCCAAGTCAAAAAAACACAAAAGACATTTTTCCAGCCAAAGATAGGAGTCACAAAAAGCAGAAATATAGATCAAATTAATCACTAACCTTTGATGATCTTCATCATATGACACTCATAGGACATCATGTTACACAATACATGTATGTTTTGTTCGATAATGTGCATATTTATATCCAAAAATCTCAGTTTACATTGGCGCATTATGTGCAGTAATGTTTTGATTCCAAAACATCCGGTGCAGAAATACTCATAATAAACATTGATAAAAGATACAAGTGTTATTCACAGAATTTAAGATAGACTTCTCCTTTAATGCAACCGCTGTGTCAGATTTTTAAAAAACTTTACGGAAATAGCAAATGGCGCTCAGAGCCCAATCCACTTAACATATCCTCCATGTTGGAGTCAACAGAAGTTAGAAATAACACGATAAATATTCACTTACCTTTGATGATCTTCATCAGAAGGCACTCCCAGGAATCCCAGTTCGACAAATAAATTACTGATTTGTTCCATAAAGTTCCATAAAGTCCATCATTTATGTCCAAATAGCCACTTATATAGCGTGTTCAGCCCAGTAATCCAACTTCATGAGGCGTGAGCACTTCGTCCAGACAAAAACTCGAAAAGTTCCGTTGCAGGTCGTAGAAACAAGTCAAACGATGTATGGAATCAATCTTTAGGATGTTTTTAACATACATCATCAATAAGGTTCCAACCGGAGAATTCCTATGTCTGAAGAAAAGCACTGGAAATAGAGGTAACTCTGTCGGGAGCGCATGTCATGAGACCAAGGCACTCTGCCAGACCACTGACTCAAACAGGTCTCATGAGCCCCTCCTTTATAGTAGAATCCTCAAACAAGTTTCTAAAGATCGTTGACATCTAGTGGAAGCCGTAGGAAGTGCAACTTGACTCCATAGACACTGTATATTCGGTAGGCCAAGCTTTGAAAAACTACAAACCTCAGATTTCCCACTTCCTTTTTGGATTTTTGCCAGGTTTTCGCCTGCCATATGAGTTCTGTTATACTCACAGACATCATTCAAACAGTTTCAGAAACTTCAGAGTGTTTCCGATCCAATATTAATAATAATATGCATATATTAACATCTGGGACAGAGTAGGAGGCAGTTCACTCTGGGCACGCTATTCATCAAAAAGTGAAAATGCTGCCCCCTATCCCAAAAAGGATTATTAAAGACTTGACTCTCTGGCTCCGATGAAGCAAATCCGAATTAAATTACGTTCAGGATAATTTCCGACATCTTAGACCTCATAAGGACAAGGGATTGCTACCTGGCCAAATTCAAAAAGACAAATCTACACCAAGATTAAGATTATATTACACTCAACGGAACGACTTGATTAGTGTAGTGTCAACAACGCAGCCACTGCCAGCTAGCCTACATAGTCAACAACGCAGCCTCTGCCAGCTAGCCTACTTCAGCAGTACTGTATCATTTTAATCATTTTAGTCAATAAGATTCTTGCTACGTAAGCTTAACTTTCTGAACACTCGAGACGTGTAGTCCACTTGTCATTCCAATCTCCTTTGCATTAGCGTAGCCTCTTGTGTAGCCTGTCAACTATGTGTCTGTCTATCCCTGTTCTCTCCTCTCTGCACAGACCATACAAACGCTCCACACCGCGTGGCCGCGGCCACCCTAATCTGGTGGTCCCAGCGCGCACGACCCACGTGGAGTTCCAGGTCTCCGGTAGCCTCTGGAACTGCCGATCTGCGGCCAACAAGGCAGAGTTCATCTCAGCCTATGCCTCCCTCCAGTCCCTCGACTTCTTGGCACTGACGGAAACATGGATCACCACAGACAACACTGCTACTCCTACTGCTCTCTCTTCGTCTGCCCACGTGTTCTCGCACACCCCGAGAGCTTCTGGTCAGCGGGGTGGTGGCACCGGGATCCTCATCTCTCCCAAGTGGTCATTCTCTCTTTCTCCCCTTACCCATCTGTCTATCGCCTCCTTTGAATTCCATGCTGTCAGAGTTACCAGCCCTTTCAAGCTTAACATCCTTATCATTTATCGCCCTCCAGGTTCCCTCGGAGAGTTCATCAATGAGCTTGATGCCTTGATAAGCTCCTTTCCTGAGGACGGCTCACCTCTCACAGTTCTGGGCGACTTTAACCTCCCACGTCTACCTTTGACTCATTCCTCTCTGCCTCCTTCTTTCCACTCCTCTCCTCTTTTGACCTCACCCTCTCACCTTCCCCCCTACTCACAAGGCAGGAAATACGCTCGACCTCATCTTTACTAGATGCTGTTCTTCCACTAACCTCATTGCAACTCCCCTCCAAGTCTCCAACCACTACCTTGTATCCTTTTCCCTCTCGCTCTCATCCAACACTTCCCACACTGCCCCTACTCGGATGGTATCGCGCCGTCCCAACCTTCGCTCTCTCTCCCCGCTACTCTCTTCTCTTCCATCCTATCATCTCTTCCCTCTGCTCAAACCTTCTCCAACCTATCTCCTGATTCTGCCTCCTCAACCCTCCTCTCCTCCCTTTCTGCATCCTTTGACTCTCTATGTCCCCTATCCTCCAGGCCGGCTCGGTCCTCCCCTCCCGCTCCGTGGCTCGACGACTCATTGCGAGCTCACAGAACAGGGCTCCGGGCAGCCGACGGAAATGGAGGAAAACTCGCCTCCCTGCGGACCTGACATCCTTTCACTCCCTCCTCTCTACATTTTCCTCTTCTCTCTCTGCTGCTAAAGCCACTTTCTACCACTCTAAATTCCAAGCATCTGCCTCTAACCCTAGGAAGCTCTTTGCAACCTTCTCCTCCCTCCTGAATCCTCCTCCCCCTCCCCCTCCTCCCTCTCTGCAGATGACTTCGTCAACCATTTTGAAAAGAAGGTCGACGACATCCGATCCTCGTTTGCTAAGTCAAACGACACCGCTGGTTCTGCTCACACTGCCCTACCCTGTGCTCTGACCTCTTTCTCCCCTCTCTCTCCAGATGAAATCTCGCGTCTTGTGATGGCCGGCCGCCCAACAACCTGCCCGCTTGACCCTATCCCCTCCTCTCTTCTCCAGACCATTTCCGGAGACCTTCTCCCTTACCTCACCTCGCTCATCAACTCATCCCTGACCGCTGGCTACGTCCCTTCCGTCTTCAAGAGAGCGAGAGTTGCACCCCTTCTGAAAAAACCTACACTCGATCCCTCCGATGTCAACAACTACAGACCAGTATCCCTTCTTTCTTTTCTCTCCAAAACTCTTGAACGTGCCGTCCTTGGCCAGCTCTCCCGCTATCTCTCTCAGAATGACCTTCTTGATCCAAATCAGTCATGTTTCAAGACTAGTCATTCAACTGAGACTGCTCTTCTCTGTATCACGGAGGCGCTCCGCACTGCTAAAGCTAACTCTCTCTCCTCTGCTCTCATCCTTCTAGACCTATCGGCTGCCTTCGATACTGTGAACCATCAGATCCTCCTCTCCACCCTCTCCGAGTTGGGCATCTCCGGCGCGGCCCACGCTTGGATTGCGTCCTACCTGACAGGTCGCTCCTACCAGGTGGCGTGGCGAGAATCCGTCTCCTCACCACGTGCTCTCACCACTGGTGTCCCCCAGGGCTCTGTTCTAGGCCCTCTCCTATTCTCGCTATACACCAAGTCACTTGGCTCTGTCATAACCTCACATGGTCTCTCCTATCATTGCTATGCAGACGACACATAATTAATCTTCTCCTTTCCCCCTTCTGATGACCAGGTGGCGAATCGCATCTCTGCATGTCTGGCAGACATATCAGTGTGGATGACGGATCACCACCTCAAGCTGAACCTCGGCAAGACGGAGCTGCTCTTCCTCCCGGGAAGGACTGCCCGTTCCATGATCTCGCCATCACGGTTGACAACTCCATTGTGTCCTCCTCCCAGAGCGCTAAGAACCTTGGCGTGATCCTGGACAACACCCTGTCGTTCTCAACTAATATCAAGGCGGTGGCCCGTTCCTGTAGGTTCATGCTCTACAACATCCGCAGAGTACGACCCTGCCTCACACAGGAAGCGGCGCAGGTCCTAATCCAGGCACTTGTCATCTCCCGTCTGGATTACTGCAACTCGCTGTTGGCTGGGCTCCCCTGCCTGTGCCATTAAACCCCTACAACTCATCCAGAACGCCGCAGCCCGTCTGGTGTTCAACCTTCCTAAGTTCTCTCACGTCACCCCGCTCCTCCGCTCTCTCCACTGGCTTCCAGTTGAAGCTCGCATCCGCTACAAGACCATGGTGCTTGCCTACGGAGCTGTGAGGGGAACGGCACCTCAGTACCTCCAGGCTCTGATCAGGCCCTACACCCAAACAAGGGCACTGCGTTCATCCACCTCTGGCCTGCTCGCCTCCCTACCACTGAGGAAGTACAGTTCCCGCTCAGCCCAGTCAAAACTGTTCGCTGCTCTGGCCCCCAATGGTGGAACAAACTCCCTCACGACGCCAGGACAGCGGAGTCAATCACCACCTTCCGGAGACACCTGAAACCCCACCTCTTTAAGGAATACCTAGGATAGGATAAAGTAATCCCTCTCACCCCCCCCCTTAAAAGATTTAGATGCACTACTGTTCCACTGGATGTCATAAGGTGAATGCACCAATTTGTAAGTCGCTCTGGATAAGAGCGTCTGCTAAATGACTTAAATGTAATGATTGTTATATTAACTGTAGAAACAAGCAAGATACAAAATGGATAAGGACAAATCCGAACATTACATAGACACTGTTAATGACAACTTACATCAGCCTCATAAACTGTGGCACATTTCAAAGGACATTGGCTCAAAAACTGCCAATAAGGTCAAATCCTGTAGTATTGACCTGGATATTGTTGATGTTTTATGTTATGATCTGGCAAAGGTTGCAAATCATTTTAAAACCTTTTTTACAACTATAGCCTCGTCTCTGGTTAAGAAGTTACCTAACTGCTCTGGACACTATGGCCAGTCTTTCATTAACAACTTTTCCCATAGCAAAGGTATCACAAATGACTTTTTTTGAGCTGTGCATGGTAACAGAGGACAAAGTTAACAATCTACTATGTTTAATGAGCACAAACAACTGGGTCGGACAACGGTCCTGCGAGATATCATAAAGGATTGGGTCTGTGTCTCTATGATAACGCATATTGGAAACCTTTCAATTAGCAGTGGTCAATTCCCCAACGAGCTCAAAACAGCCCAGGTGGTTCCGCTCCACAAGAATAGCAGTAAAACAGATGTAGGAAACTACAGGCCCATGTCGATCCTCAGCACCTTATCCAAAGTTGATGAGAGATTAATTTTTAATCAACTTGAGGGATTCCTTCTCGACCACAAACTTCTTTATTAACTCCAATCTGGCTTTAGAACAGTCCCTCCCACCGATAGCATTCTTATGCACCTTTTTGACCACATCAAGCAGGAAAGTGAGAAGGAGAACTATACAGGTATGGTCATGTTAGACTTGCAGAAAGCTTATGACACTGTGGACCATGATATTCTCCTCATGAAACTGCAATGCATTGGTCTAAATGACGTAGCAGTGAATTGGTTTAGGTCTTACCTGACTAACAGAACACAAGTATGTCATGTTGGTGATATTCTATCAGAGGCCAAAAAAATATCTCGTGGAGTACCACAGGGATTAACTTTAGGGCCACTCTTATTTCTTATATATGTTAATGATATGCCAGATACAGTAAAGTGCAAACTCCTGCTTTATGCTGATGATTCAGCCATGCTGTTATCAGGGAAAGATACAGCTTACATAAAGGAGACTCTGAGTAAGGAATTGCATTCTGTTAGAGATTGGTTGACTGACAACAAATTGTCACTACATTTGAGAAAAACTGAATCGATTTTGTTTTGAAAATGTAGATTGCTTAAGGCTGACAAGGAGTGAATCTAAGAGAAGTGTAATTTATCTTGGTGTGTCCCTAGACCAATCTCTTTCTGGAGACCTGATTGCTGCTTAAATCCTTTTTAAAATGGTAAACAAACTGACATTTCTATATTGTAACACTAGATTTTTTAACATCAAAGTTCAGAGACTTCTTGTCTCAACCTTGATTCAGTGTCATTTTGATTATGCCTGCTCTGCCTGGTATAGTGTGTTATCAAAAAAGCTGAAAAAGAGAATGCAGGTCATGCAAAATAATGTTATCAGGTATAAGCTTAATGCCCGCCTAGGACCCACATAGGGGTACAGGAGTTCCGGGAGGTGGGCTTGATGTCTTTGGAGACCAGAGTGGACCAACTTAAACGCAATCATAAGCTTGACATTTTAAATGATCGTGCCCCAGGTTATATGGTCTATAACCAGCACAGTTAAACCACATTGTTATGGTTAATAAACAGCACAGTTAAACCACATTGTTATGGTTAATAAACAGCACAGTTAAACCACATTGTTATGGTTAATAACCAGCACAGTTAAACCACATTGTTATGGTTAATAAACAGCACAGTTAAACCACATTGTTATGGTTAATAAACAGCACAGTTAAACCACATTGTTATGGTTAATAAACAGCACAGTTAAACCACATTGTTATGGTTAATAACCAGCACAGTTAAACCACATTGTTATGGTTAATAAACAGCACAGTTAAACCACATTGTTATGGTTAATAAACAGCACAGTTAAACCACATTGTTATGGTTAATAAACAGCACAGTTAAACCACATTGTTATGGTTAATAACCAGCACAGTTAAACCACATTGTTATGGTTAATAAACAGCACAGTTAAACCACATTGTTATGGTTAATAAACAGCACAGTTAAACCACATTGTTATGGTTAATAAACAGCACAGTTAAACCACATTGTTATGGTTAATAACCAGCACAGTTAAACCACATTGTTATGGTTAATAAACAGCACAGTTAAACCACATTGTTATGGTTAATAACCAGCACAGTTAAAACACATTGTTATGGTTAATAAACAGCACAGTTAAACCACATTGTTATGGTTAATAAACAGCACAGTTAAACCACATTGTTATGGTTAATAAACAGCACAGTTGCAATACCAGAGCTAGTGTTATGTCTTGTAAAATCCTAAGAGTAAATAATACTGCGAGGAGCACTCCACACTCTACACTCCACACTCCACACTCCACACTCTACACTCTACACTCTACACTCTACACTCTACACTCTACACTCTACACTCTACACTCTACACTCCACACTCCACACTCCACACTCCACACTCCCACACCCCACACCCCACACTCCACACTCCACACACCCCACACCCCACACCCCACACCCCACACCCCACACTCCACACTCCACACTCCACACTCCACACTCCACACTCCACACTCTACACTCTACACTCTACACTCTACACTCTACACTCTACACTCTACACTCCACACTCCACTCCACACTCCACACTCCACACTCCACACTCTACACTCTACACTCTACACTCTACACTCTACACTCTACACTCCACACTCTACACTCTACACTCCACACTCCACACAGTATATTTTGATTTGTTTAACACTTTTTTGCTTACTTTACGATTTCATATGTGTTATTTCATAGTTCTGATGTTTTCACTATTATTCTACAATGTAGAAAATAGTAAAAAAAAATAAAGAAAAACCCTGGAATGAGTAGACGTGTCCAAATTTGGACTGATACTGTAAATCTCCCCCAAATATATGGGGGGTTGGACATGATGCAGACAATTACATTGATGGAAGCTATAATCGATCTGCAATATTACAGTTTTTGCCGATTGTTTACACACGGAAAGTGAATGCTTAGACAAAAGCATCAAACCCTTAACTTTTGTAACCGGGCCTTTAACAAAGGCACTAAAAGTACAAACACATTTTCTGCTTTACACTTTGTTTGCCATTCTGCAACACACTACACACTGTTTCTTACATTAGACACTGTTTCTTACATTAGACACTTCGTTCAAGAATGTCATCTCTTGCAATCATTAGGGAAACACTTCTATTCAAAATGCAAAACATACCTGAAATTGGCAACACCCCCCCACACACACACACACACACACACACGCACACGCACACGCACACGCACACACACACACACACACACACACACACACACACACACACACACACACACACACACACACGAAAACACTTCTATAGTAACTGAAGATCAATTAGTCTGATCCTTACCACTACAAATAGACCTCAGGTTAGATCACCTCTTTTGTGAGAACTATACAAACATGGAGGCAGTGAGAGTGAGAGGAAGAGGAAGAGGAAGAGGAAGAGAGAGAGAGAGAGAGAGAGAGAGAGAGAGGAGGAGGAGGACGAGGACAAGGACGAGGACAAGGGGACCAGGCAATAGACGGAGACATATTTCCGACGACATTAGTGCCACTTTGGTGGACCATGTCACAAGTCATGGCCTGACGATGAGGGAGGCAGAAAGTCCAGCCCAACCTGAGTCGCTACACGGTAGCATCCATAATACGGACAATTAGACTGGAGAACAGGTATGTCTTCAACGTTCTACACTAGACTGTACCTATGTCATTGTTGCACATCATTCTGCATCAAAGTACAATACAATGTAGTCTTACAATATTAGGTCTACGCTCCTCAGTGAACAAAACAAATAGGTACAGTACTGTGAAGTACATGTAATACAGTTGTGATGTTACTGTGTTCAGTATGACAGTACAGTATGTAAAAAAGAACCTAACCAATGACATCATATTCTTGTATTTTCTACAGAACTGCCAGACGACCTCCTGTGGGTGGACGGCAACGTCTGTTCACCATGAGCAGGAACTGGCCGTTGTCAATCTAGTGTTGGCCAACACCACCATCCGCCTACATTAACTACGAGAGCAAATCATCGCAGATCACACAACATTCCATAGTATCAACCGTGTCAGTATGTCGACACTCTGCCACATCTTGAGTCAACACCAATTTACGATGAAGCAGCTGTACAGAGTTAGAGTCAGACATTCGCTAATACCATGTGCAAGTCATTGTCATTGTACTATACTGTAATACAGTGATGGCAGTAGATCCTTTTGTTACTGCATAGATACATTCAGACAAAGCAGCTGTAATGTGAGGGGGGGGGGAGGTTGTAGCTTGTAGTTTTGACTGAATGTGTCTGACCCAACTCACCCCCCACCCCCTCCCCATTCTTGTGTAAAAATGCAGACATTGTAGTCCTGTGTTTTGAGTTACACCATATTCACGGTGCAGTGTTTGCATTTTCTGTTACAGAGAATCCTGGACTTTGATGCAGCTACACAGTCTCATGAATTCATTTTCATTGATGAAGCTGGATTCAATCTAGCTAAAACCAGGCGTCGTGGCCGACATGTTACAGGGCAAAGAGCCGTTGTGAATGTCCCTGGGCAGCGTGGGGGAACGTTATAGGACAAAGAGCCGTTGTGAATGTCCCTGGGCAGCGAGGGGGAATGTTATAGGACAAAGAGCCGTTGTGAATGTCCCTGGGCAGCAAGGGGGAATGTTATAGGACAAAGAGCCATTGTGAATGTCCCTGGGCAGCGAGGGGGAAGGTTATAGGACAAAGAGCAGTTGTGAATGTCCCTGGGCAGCGAGGGGGAATGTTATAGGACAAAGAGCCATTGTGAATGTCCCTGGGCAGCGTGGGGAAATGTTATAGGACAAAGAGCCGTTGTGAATGTCCCTGGACAGCGAGGGGGAAGGTTATAGGACAAAGAGCCATTGTGAATGTCCCTGGGCAGCGAGGGGGAATGTTATAGGACAAAGAGCCGTTGTGAATGTCCCTGGACAGCGAGGAGGAATGTTATAGGACAAAGAGCCGTTGTGAATGTCCCTGGGCAGCGAGGGGGAATGTTATAGGACAAAGAGCCGCTGTGAATGTCCCTGGACAGCGAGGGGGAAGGTTATAGGACAAAGAGCCGTTGTGAATGTCCCTGGGCAGCGAGGGGGAAGGTTATAGGACAAAGAGCCGTTGTGAATGTCCCTGGCAGCGAGGGGGAATGTTATAGGACAGAGAGCCGTTGTGAATGTCCCTGGGCAGCGAGGGGGAAGGTTATAGGACAAAGAGCCGTTGTGAATGTCCCTGGACAGCGAGGGGGAATGTTATAGGACAAAGAGCCGTTGTGAATGTCCCTGGGCAGCGTGGGGGAAATGTTATAGGAGGGGGAATGTTATAGGACAAAGAGCCGTTGTGAATGTCCCTGGGCAGCGAGGGGGAATGTTATAGGACAAAAAGAGCAGTTGTGTTATAGGACAAAGAGCATGTCCCTGGACACCGAGGAGGAATGTTATAGGACAAAGAGCCGTTGTGAATGTCCCTGGGCAGCGAGGGGGAATGTTATAGGACAAAGAGCCGCTGTGAATGTCCCTGGACAGGGAGGGGGAAGGTTATAGGACAAAGAGCCGTTGTGAATGTCCCTGGGCAGCGAGGGGGAAGGTTATAGGACAAAGAGCCGTTGTGAATGTCCCTGGGCAGCGAGGGGGAATGTTATAGGACAAAGAGCCGTTGTGAATGTCCCTGGACAGCGAGGCGGAAGGTTATAGGACAATGAGCCGTTGTGAATGTCCCTGGGCAGCGAGGGGGAATGTTATAGGACAAAGAGCCGTTCTGAATGTCCCTAGACAGCGAGGAGGAATGTTATAGGACAAAGAGCCGTTGTGAATGTCCCTGGGCAGCGAGGGGGAAAGTTATAGGACAAAGAGCCGCTGTGAATGTCCCTGGACAGCGAGGGGAAGGTTATAGGACAAAGAGCTGTTGTGAATGTCCCTGGGCAGCGAGGGGGAATGTTATAGGACAAAGAGCCATTGTGAATGTCCCTGGGCAGCGAGGGGGAATGTTATAGGACAAAGAGCCATTGTGAATGTCCCTGGGCAGCGTGGGGAAATGTTATAGGACAAAGAGCCGTTGTGAATGTCCCTGGACAGCGAGGGGGAATGTTATAGGACAAAGAGCCATTGTGAATGTCCCTGGGCAGCGTGGGGAAATGTTATAGGACAAAGAGCCGTTGTGAATGTCCCTGGACAGCGAGGGGGAAGGTTATAGGACAAAGAGCCGTTGTGAATGTCCCTGGGCAGCGAGAGGGAATGTTATAGGACAAAGAGCCGTTGTGAATGTCCCTGGACAGCGAGGGGGAAGGTTATAGGACAAAGAGCCGCTGTGAATGTCCCTGGGCAGCGAGGGGGAATGTTATAGGACAAAGAGCCGTTGTGAATGTCCCTGGACAGCGAGGGGGAAGGTTATAGGACAAAGAGCCGTTGTGAATGTCCCTGGGCAGCGAGGGGGAAGGTTATAGGACAAAGAGCCGTTGTGAATGTCCCTGGCAGCGAGGGGGAATGTTATAGGACAGAGAGACGTTGTGAATGTCCCTGGGCAGCGAGGGGGAAGGTTATAGGACAAAGAGCCGTTGTGAATGTCCCTGGGCAGCGAGGGGGAATGTTATAGGACAAAGAGCCGTTGTGAATGTCCCTGGACAGCGAGGAGGAATGTTATAGGACAAAGAGCCGTTGTGAATGTCCCTGGGCAGCGAGGGGGAATGTTATAGGACAAAGAGCCGCTGTGAATGTCCCTGGACAGCGAGGGGGAAGGTTATAGGACAAAGATCCGTTGTGAATGTCCCTGGGCAGCGAGGGGGAAGGTTATAGGACAAAGAGCCGTTGTGAATGTCCCTGGCAGCGAGGGGGAATGTTATAGGACAGAGAGCCGTTGTGAATGTCCCTGGGCAGCGAGGGGGAATGTTATAGGACAAAGAGCCGTTGTGAATGTCCCTGGACAGCGAGGGGGAAGGTTATAGGACAAAGAGCCGTTGTGAATGTCCCTGGGCAGCGAGGGGGAATGTTATAGGACAAAGAGCCGTTGTGAATGTCCCTGGACAGCGAGGCGGAAGGTTATTGGACAATGAGCCGTTGTGAATGTCCCTGGGCAGCGAGGGGGAATGTTATAGGACAAAGAGCCGTTCTGAATGTCCCTGGACAGCGAGGAGGAATGTTATAGGACAAAGAGCCGTTGTGAATGTCCCTGGGCAGCGAGGGGGAATGTTATAGGACAAAGAGCCGCTGTGAATGTCCCTGGACAGCGAGGGGGAAGGTTATAGGACAAAGAGCTGTTGTGAATGTCCCTGGACAGCGAGGGGGAACGTTATAGGACAAAGAGCCATTGTGAATGTCCCTGGCAGCGAGGAGGAACGTTATAGGACAAAGAGCCGTTGTGAATGTCCCTGGCAGCGAGGAGGAACGTTATAGGACAAATAGCCATTGTGAATGTCCCTGGGCAGCGTGGGGAAATGTTATAGGACAAAGAGCCGCTGTGAATGTCCCTGGCAGCGAGGAGGAACGTTATAGGACAAAGAGCCGTTGTGAATGTCCCTGGCAGCGAGGAGGAACGTTATAGGACAAAGAGCCATTGTGAATGTCCCTGGGCAGCGTGGGGAAATGTTATAGGACAAAGAGCCGTTGTGAATGTCCCTGGCAGCGAGCGGGAACGTTATAGGACAAAGAGCCGTTGTGAATGTCCCTGGCAGCGAGGAGGAACGTTATAGGACAAAGGGCCATTGTGAAGGTCCCTGTGCAGCGAGGGGGAATGTTATAGGACAAAGAGCCATTGTGAATGTCCCTGGGCAGCGTGGGGAAATGTTATAGGACAAAGAGCCGTTGTGAATGTCCCTGGACAGCGAGGGGGAAGGTTATAGGACAAAGAGCCGTTGTGAATGTCCCTGGGCAGCGAGAGGGAATGTTATAGGACAAAGAGCCGTTGTGAATGTCCCTGGACAGCGAGGGGGAAGGTTATAGGACAAAGAGCCGTTGTGAATGTCCCTGGGCAGCGAGGGGGAAGGTTATAGGACAAAGAGCCGTTGTGAATGTCCCTGGCAGCGAGGGGGAATGTTATAGGACAGAGAGCCGTTGTGAATGTCCCTGGGCAGTGAGGGGGAAGGTTATAGGACAAAGAGCCGTTGTGAATGTCCCTGGGCAGCGAGGGGGAATGTTATAGGACAAAGAGCCGTTGTGAATGTCCCTGGACAGCGAGGAGGAATGTTATAGGACAAAGAGCCGTTGTGAATGTCCCTGGGCAGCGAGGGGGAAGGTTATAGGACAAAGATCCGTTGTGAATGTCCCTGGGCAGCGAGGGGGAAGTTTATAGGACAAAGAGCCGTTGTGAATGTCCCTGGGCAGCGAGGGGGAAGGTTATAGGACAAAGATCCGTTGTGAATGTCCCTGGACAGCGAGGGGGAAGGTTATAGGACAAAGATCCGTTGTGAATGTCCCTGGACAGCGAGGGGGAAGGTTATAGGACAAAGATCCGTTGTGAATGTCCCTGGGCAGCGAGGGGGAAGGTTATAGGACAAAGATCCGTTGTGAATGTCCCTGGGCAGCGAGGGGGAAGGTTATAGGACAAAGAGCCGTTGTGAATGTCCCTGGCAGCGAGGGGGAAGGTTATAGGACAAAGAGCCATTGTGAATGTCCCTGGCAGCGAGGGGGAAGGTTATAGGACAAAGAGCCGTTGTGAATGTCCCTGGGCAGCGAGGGGGAAGGTTATAGGACAGAGAGCCGTTGTGAATGTCCCTGGGCAGCGAGGGGGAATGTTATAGGACAAAGAGCCGTTGTGAATGTCCCTGGACAGCGAGGGGGAAGGTTATAGGACAAAGAGCCGTTGTGAATGTCCCTGGGCAGCGAGGGGGAATGTTATAGGACAAAGAGCCGTTGTGAATGTCCCTGGACAGCGAGGCGGAAGGTTATTGGACAATGAGCCGTTGTGAATGTCCCTGGGCAGCGAGGGGGAATGTTATAGGACAAAGAGCCGTTCTGAATGTCCCTGGACAGCGAGGAGGAATGTTATAGGACAAAGAGCCGTTGTGAATGTCCCTGGGCAGCGAGGGGGAATGTTATAGGACAAAGAGCCGCTGTGAATGTCCCTGGACAGCGAGGGGGAAGGTTATAGGACAAAGAGCTGTTGTGAATGTCCCTGGACAGCGAGGGGGAACGTTATAGGACAAAGAGCCATTGTGAATGTCCCTGGCAGCGAGGAGGAACGTTATAGGACAAAGAGCCATTGTGAATGTCCCTGGGCAGCGTGGGGAAATGTTATAGGACAAAGAGCCGTTGTGAATGTCCCTGGACAGCGAGGGGGAAGGTTATAGGACAAAGAGCCGTTGTGAATGTCCCTGGGCAGCGAGAGGGAATGTTATAGGACAAAGAGCCGTTGTGAATGTCCCTGGACAGCGAGGGGGAAGGTTATAGGACAAAGAGCCGCTGTGAATGTCCCTGGGCAGCGAGGGGGAATGTTATAGGACAAAGAGCCGTTGTGAATGTCCCTGGACAGCGAGGGGGAATGTTATAGGACAAAGAGCCGTTGTGAATGTCCCTGGGCAGCGAGGGGGAATGTTATAGGACAAAGAGCCGCTGTGAATGTCCCTGGATAGCGAGGGGGAAGGTTATAGGACAAAGAGCCGTTGTGAATGTCCCTGGGCAGCGAGGGGGAATGTTATAGGACAAAGAGCCGTTGTGAATGTCCCTGGGCAGCGAGGGGGAATGTTATAGGACAAAGAGCCGTTGTGAATGTCCCTGGACAGCGAGGGGGAACGTTATAGGACAAAGAGCCGTTGTGAATGTCCCTGGGCAGCGAGGGGGAATGTTATAGGACAGAGGGCCGTTGTGAATGTCCCTGGGCAGCGAGGGGGAAGGTTATAGGACAAAGAGCCGTTGTGAATGTCCCTGGGCAGCGAGGGGGAATGTTATAGGACAGAGAGCCGTTGTGAATGTCCCTGGGCAGCGAGGGGGAAGGTTATAGGACAAAGAGCCGTTGTGAATGTCCCTGGGCAGCGTGGGGGAAATATCACCTTGTGTGCCGCCATTTGTCTGCAAGGAGTTTTCCATCACCATGCAACAATCGGTCCCTACTATACTGCAACACATAATCATATTGCTGGATGCATCACCATGCCACCCTCGGTCCCTACAATACTGCAACACATAATCATATTTCTGGATGCATCACCATGCCACCCTCGGTCCCTACAATACTGCAACACATAATCATATTTCTGGATGCATCACCATGCCACCCTCGGTCCCTACAATACTGCAACACATAATCATATTGCTGGATGCATCACCATGCCAACCTCGGTCCCTACAATACTGCACACATAATCATATTTCTGGATGCTCTACATAATGCAGTTGTACAGGACGGACCAGAGCAGCCCAGGTTTGTTGTCATCTGGGATAATGTTAGTTTCCACCGGGCTGCTCTGGTCAGGGACTGGTTCACCAACCACAATAACTTCACAGTTGTATACTTGCCCCCTTACTCCCCATTTCTCAATCCAATTGAGGAATTGTTTTCGGCTTGGCGTTGGAAAGTGTGTGACCGCCAACTACATGCCTGCCTGCCTCTTTTGCAAGCAATGGAAGAGGCATGCGGAGACGTTGAGGTTTTGGTCAGTCCAGGGTTTGATACAGCACACAAGGTGAATATTTTCCCCGTTGCCTAGCCAGGGATGACATTGCTTGTGATGTGGATGAGGTGATGTGCCCGACCCTAACAGAAGGCAGGTTCCATAAACCATCCACTCCATCTCTTACAATCCCTTACAATACTATTTTTTGTTTACCATTGCGATGTAATTTTACTGTAATTATTTTTGTTTCCGTGAGTTTACAATAACTTATTGTATTGATTACTGTACTGTAATTCTACTTTTCTTTGTGTTTTTTGTTGTTGTAAAAACCTGCAATGACAGAAAGAATAAACTGTATATATATTTTTCTGACGCCTTTCTATTTTTGGGTTCATAGAAATGTGAGTAGATGTACTGTCTTTCACAGAAGCCCATATGAGAACATTCAAAAGGTATACAAAGTACTAAAGACAGTACATCAGTGTGTTGCTGCTTTGAAAGAGTCATTCAAATGGTGCATGTGTGTATCATTTTTGTTGCATTTTCAAAAAGGACTGTTAGGTTTTGATTGCAGAGTTCCATTTTGACACAGAAGTGAGATATTTATCTCCAAGGGTTGTGTCTTATTTGGCTTGTGTGTAGACTTGACACAATGAGACAAATTCCGCAACAAGTGTGCAAGAATTCGCAACAAACTGTAAAGCTCTACCCCTGATCATTTTTAAAAAAAATAACAATTATATATACTACCGTTGAAAAGTTGGGGGTCACTGGCAGCTTCATTAAACAGTACCCACAAAACACTAGTCTCAACGTCAACAGTGAAGAGACGACTCTGGGATGCTGGCCTTCTAGGCAGAGTTCCTCTGTCCAGTGTCTGTGTTCTCTTGCCTCTTAATCTTTCATTTTTATTGAACGGTAGTGTATCTTTCTTTAAAAATAGCTTTAAAAAGCAGGCGAAGGTTTTCGTTTGGACAAGGTTGTCTAACTAAGAGAAACCATAAATCAAACAATCTGTGAAATGTACGTATTTATAAAGCCCAGTCTAAAACCCCAAACAGCAAGCAATACAGAAATAGACGCACGCCGCTGCCCCCTTGTGCCCTCTACTGCTGGTAGGGTGTATTTATTTGAATGTTAGGTATGATGTGCAATGAATGTGGTTGATTTCTACGGTTATGGAAAAGTGCAATGAATAGTGCCACTTTATAGGCTTTCAATATAAATGAATGTATTTATGGTTGTTTGTAATTTTGTCTTTGAATCGTTTTCTGTGTTTTTACCATCGAGGAACACTTTGGAAACATTGTTTTAATTAACACGTTTAAGTGCTATCCTCTGGGTCCACATTGTACATTTTGTTGTAAATGTCTGTTACCCAATACATTCGATTGAATATGAACTCTATTGGATAACTCCTGCTTTTAACAACCTGCGTAGACTAATTTATATTCCTTAAAAGGTGAGACTTTGCTGCTATCTGCTGCTAAAGCGGTGAAACACACACCGAGTACTCATTGGAAATGGGAAGTATGACAAGAAAACAGACTGTATCATCGTAATTATATTGCATTGGGGTCTGTTGTAAGTACAATTAAAATCTGTGAAGAACTTGACTATTGTAGATATGTACACCTCTATAATGCTTGTACTGCTAAACTCTACTGCTGGAATCTGGGGTTTTAAAGAATCCATCTATTCAAAATGCCATGTTTCTTTGGAGTGCAAAAGTTTGCTCCAAGCCTTGCTATTCAAGGAGGGTTGGGAGCTCTGTGAAATAAGACAGAGGAGGGACATGATTAGGTTATGGAACAGCCTTATCAATATCCATGAGGACAGAATAACTCAAAATGTTTTCAACTGGGATAAAACACATAACTCCCTTGGATGCCATATTAATGAAGCTGATCTACAACACATATGTAGAAATAAAATGGATGCAATGTCACAATAAGCAAACCAAAGTTAACCCTTAGCTACAAAGAAAAATTGTTGACAGATACAGTATATGGCTAAAAACCAAAACTTAGAACCAGATCAAAAACAACTATGTTCCAGAACTTTATGTCACCTCTTATCTAACAAGAAATCAAAGGCCCTTGTGTGCCCAGTTAAGAACGGGGAGACAGAAGATGGCCCTATTTGGTAAAAGACAATGCCCATATTATGGCAAGGGTGGCTATTTGAAGAATCTCAAAATATAAAATATATTTAGATTTGTTTAACACATTTTTGATTATGGTTCAATTCCAGGCTGTATCACAACCGGATGTGATTGGGAGTCCCATAGGGCGGTGCACAATTGGCCCAGCGTCATAAGGGTTTGGCCAGGGTAGGCCGTCATTGTAAATAAGAATTTGTTCACAACTGACTTGCCTGGTTAAATAAAAAAGTAGAATCCCCCCCATTCACTAAGTCTTTGATCAATGGTAATAGATTTACATTTTGACATTTGCATAATTGGATAATGAACATGTAGCCTGCTGTAGTTTTTTAATGTTCCATCATAATGACCTAAAGGGATGAGATGGACCGCAGAGTGAAGTAAAAACAGCCAACAAGTCCTCAGCATATGTGGGAACCTTTACAAGAATGTTGGAAAAGCATTCCAGGTGAAGCTGGTTGAGAGAATGCCAAGAGTGTGCAAAGCTGTCATCAAGGCAAAGGGTGCCTACTTTGAATAATTTAAAATATTTGTTTAACACTTTATTGGTTACTACATGATTCCATAAGTATTATTTCATAGTTTTGATGTCTTCACTATTATTTTACAATGTAGAAAATAGGGGAAAAGAAAGAAAAACCCTTGAATGAGTAGGTGTGTCCAAACGTTTAACCGCTACTATATAGTTTAAGGTTACAGTAACCTCAAAATGTGGCCATGGATGTGTTACTCATTTTAAGGTTGAATGTTACATTCGTTTGTAAGATAGCCTTAACTTTTGGCTTTTTTTCTGTACAAAAAGTACAATTGAATTGTTTATGATTGACAAAGCAACCAAATTTCAACATTTGAAGGATATGTATCTACTGGTTGGATAGTTCCATCTGAGCCAATGGCTTAATCCCATTCTTTCACTTTTATTTTTGGGTGATTTGGAGACGTAAATCCAACATATAATTTGTTAACTTGTCGACAAGTTCATAGGCTATTTATTGTACTTCAAATGTGATACTGAAATTGTGTTTGGTTGTCAAAGCAACCAAATATCAACATTTGAAAGTGATTTATATTCAGATTGGATAGTTCCATGTCTGCCACTGATTTAGTCTGTCTTTTTTCCTTTAGTTTGTCTACAAATTAATAATTGATATGTTGGATTCACATCTCCAACTCAACCAAAAATGTAAATTAAATCCAACTTTAAACGGACTTTGAAAAAGTCTGATTTGATTTAGTCCTATTCTATAACTTTGTGGCACAGATGTAAAATATCCTTCAAATGTTGATATTTGATTGAGTTGACAACCAAACACCATTCAATATCATCATTTTTCTTTAAACATTTGACATCAACCAGAGCTTGAATCCCTAGGCCTATTGTATTGTCTATTTTTAGTTGAATCCTGAGTAGTTGAATTAAGACAATAGCTGTTGATGACCTTGCAAATGCTATATCGGCCTGAATAGCATCATTGATTATATACTGTATGTTCACATTTTATTTGCGCTGTTAAACCTCCCCTTTGGATGTCTTTCGATAGAAACAGTGAATCTATTTAGTGTTTAAGTGGAGAAATCTCAACAATAATTCTCACAATAGCACATTGGTAGCAGTTAGTGACAAATGTCACAGCTAAGCAGGATTAGGCTTGGCTAAAAACCTGGATGGGAGACCGAAGAGTAGCTATAGATGGATGTGCTACCAAACCTATAGTTTTATTTTCTGATAGTGGATATAATGTTGAAGATCTCACGTTGTTTTAAAGGTACAATTCAACATACTTTATACAAGGTTTGTCTACGTTGAAATGTGGTGACAATCCCGTGGCTGAAATTTCACCCTCAAAACAAGAGTTTATTGTTGACTTTTTTCAAATCCAATGTATTTTTCACATACATTCCACTTCACAATACATTGACAAAATGAAGTTGAAACAACCAGTTTGTGCCCAGTGTGAAACCACTGATCTTGAGTTTGAAGAGTTGAGCGGCAAATGAAATGAAATCAAATTGTATTTATCACATGCACCGAATACAACTGGTGTCAACTTTACAGTGAAATGCTTGCTTATAAACCTTTCCCAACAATGCAGAGTTTCAAAAAATAATAACAATAAATAAAACAGGAACTAACACAAGAGGAATAAAATAAAATACACAAAAATGTAGCAGGGAGTACCATTACCAGATCAATGTGGAGATATATACAGGGAGTACCATTACCAGATCAATGTGGAGATATATACAGGGAGTACCATTACCAGATCAATGTGGAGATATATACAGGGAGTACCATTACCAGATCAATGTGGAGATATATACAGGGAGTACCATTACCAGATCAATGTGGAGATATATACAGGGAGTACCATTACCAGATCAATGTGGAGATATATACAGGGAGTACCATTACCAGATCAATGTGGAGATATATATACCATTACCAGATCAATGTGGAGATATATACAGGGAGTACAGATCAATGTGGAGATATACCAGATCAATGTGGAGCTATATACAGGGAGTACCATTACCAGATCAATGTGGAGATATATACAGGGAGTACCATTACCAGATCAATGTGGAGATATATACAGGGAGTACCATTACCAGATCAATGTGGAGATATATACAGGGAGTACCATTACCAGATCAATGTGGAGATATATACAGGGAGTACCATTACCAGATCAATGTGGAGATATATACAGGAGTACCAGTACCAGATCAATGTGGAGATATATACAGGGAGTACCATTACCAGATCAATGTGGAGCTATATACAGGAGTACCATTACCAGATCAATGTGGAGATATATACAGGGAGTACCATTACCAGATCAATGTGGAGCTATGGACAGGAGTACCATTACCAGATCAATGTGGAGATATATACAGGGAGTACCAGTACCAGATCAATGTGGAGCTATAGACAGGGAGTACCAGTACCAGATCAATGTGGAGCTATAGACAGGGAGCACCATTACCAGATCAATGTGGAGATATATACAGGGAGTACCATTACCAGATCAATGTGGAGATATATACAGGGAGTACCATTACTAGATCAATGTGGAGCTATAGACAGGGAGTACCAGTACCAGATCAATGTGGAGCTATAGACAGGGAGCACCATTACCAGATCAATGTGGAGATATATACAGGGAGTACCATTACCAGATCAATGTGGAGATATATACAGGGAGTACCATTACCAGATCAATGTGGAGATATATACAGGGAGTACCATTACCAGATCAATGTGGAGATATATACAGGGAGTACCATTACCAGATCAATGTGGAGCTATATACAGGGAGCACCATTACCAGATCAATGTGGAGATATATACAGGGAGTACCATTACCAGATCAATGTGGAGATATATACAGGGAGTACCATTACCAGATCAATGTGAGCTATATACAGGGAGTACCATTACCAGATCAATGTGGAGATATATACAGGGAGTACCATTACCAGATCAATGTGGAGATATATACAGGGAGTACCATTACCAGATCAATGTGGAGATATATACAGGGAGTACCATTACCAGATCAATGTGGAGATATATACAGGGAGTACCAGTACCAGATCAATGTGGAGCTATAGACAGGGAGCACCATTACCAGATCAATGTGAGCTATAGACAGGGAGTACCAGTACCAGATCAATGTGGAGCTATAGACAGGGAGTACCAATACCAGATCAATGTGGAGATATATACAGGGAGTACCATTACCAGATCAATGTGGAGATATATACAGGGAGTACCATTACCAGATCAATGTGGAGATATATACAGGGAGTACCAGTACCAGATCAATGTGGAGCTATATACAGGGAGCACCATTACCAGATCAATGTGAGCTATAGACAGGGAGTACCAGTACCAGATCAATGTGGAGCTATAGACAGGGAGTACCAATACCAGATCAATGTGGAGATATATACAGGGAGTACCATTACCAGATCAATGTGGAGATATATACAGGGAGTACCATTACCAGATCAATGTGGAGATATATACAGGGAGTACCAGTACCAGATCAATGTGGAGCTATATACAGGGAGCACCATTACCAGATCAATGTGAGCTATAGACAGGGAGTACCAGTACCAGATCAATGTGGAGATATATACAGGGAGCACCAGTACCAGATCAATGTGGAGCTATAGACAGGGAGTACCAGTACCAGATCAATGAGCAGCTATATACAGGGAGTACCAATACCAGATCAATGTGGAGCTATAGACAGGGAGTACCAGTACCAGATCAATGTGGAGCTGTAGACAGGGAGTACCAGTACCAGATCAATGTGGAGCTATATACAGGAAGTACCAGATCAATGTGGAGCTATAGACAGGAAGTACCAGTACCAGATCAATGTGGAGCTATAGACAGGTCAATGTGGAGCTATAGACAGGAAGTACCAGTACCAGATCAATGTGGAGCTATGGACAGGAAGTACCAGTACCAGATCAATGTGGAGCTATAGACAGGAAGTACCAGATCAATGTGGAGCTATAGACAGGAAGTACCAGTACCAGATCAATGTGGAGCTGTAGACAGGGAGTACCAGATCAATGTGCAGCTATATACAGGGAGTACCTGATCAATGTGGAGCTATAGACAGGGAGTACCATTACCAGATCAATGTGGAGCTATAGACAGGGAGTACCAATACCAGATCAATGTGGAGCTATAGACAGGGAGTACCAGTACCAGATCAATGTGGAGCTATAGACAGGGAGTACCAGATCAATGTGGAGCTATAGACAGGGAGTACCAATACCAGATCAATGTGGAGCTATATACAGAGAGTACCAGATCAATGTGGAGCTATATACAGGGAGCACCAGTACCAGATCAATGTGGAGATATATACAGGGAGTACCATTACCAGATCAATGTGGAGATATATACAGGGAGCACCAGTACCAGATCAATGTGGAGCTATATACAGGGAGTACCAGTACCAGATCAATGTGGAGATATATACAGGGAGCACCAGTACCAGATCAATGTGGAGCTATATACAGGGAGTACCATTACCAGATCAATGTGCAGCTATATACAGGGAGTACCAGATCAATGTGGAGCTATATACAGGGAGTACCTGATCAATATGCAGCTATATACAGGAAGTACCAGATCAATGTGCAGCTATATACAGGGAGTACCAGATCAATGTGGAGCTATATACAGGGAGTACCTGATCAATGTGCAGCTATATACAGGAAGTACCAGATCAATGTGCAGAGGTACGGGGTACTTGAGGTAGATATGTACATGAAGGCAAAATGACCAGATAATAAGAATAGATAATAATAATAAGAGTAAAATAAACAACAGAGCAGCAACAGCACATTATTCATGTAAGAGTGAGTGAGTGTGTGTTTAAGTATGTGTGTTTGTGTTGTGTCGGTATGCATGTGTGTGTGTGTGTGTGTGCGTATGTAGTGTTTGAATGTGTGAGGATTTTGTGTGGGAGTGACAGTTTAGTGTGTGTGTATATGGTGTGTATATATAGTCTAGTGAGTGTGTATATGGTGTGTATATATAGTCTAGTGAGTGTGTATATGGTGTGTATATAGTCTAGTGAGTGTGTATATAGTGTGTATATATAGTCTAGTGAGTGTGTATATGGTGTATATATAGTCTAGTGAGAGTGTATATGGTGTATATATAGTCTAGTGAGTGTGTATATGGTGTGTATATATAGTCTAGTGAGTGTGCATATGGTGTATATATAGTCCAGTGAGAGTGTATATGGTGTATATATAGTCTAGTGAGTGTGTATATGGTGTATATATAGTCTAGTGAGTGTGTATATGATGTATATATAGTCTAGTGAGTGTGTATATGGTGTGTATATATAGTCTAGTGAGTGTGTATATGGTGTATATATAGTCTAGTGAGTGTATATATGGTGTATATATAGTCTAGTGAGAGTGTATATGGTGTGTATATAGTCTAGTGAGTGTGTATATGGTGTATATATAGTCTAGTGAGAGTGTATATGGTGTATATATATTCTAGTGAGAGTGTATATGGTGTATATATAGTCTAGTGTGTGTGTATATGATGTATATATAGTCTAGTGAGTGTGTGTATATGGTGTGTATATAGTCTAGTGAGTGTGTGTATATGATGTATATATAGTCTAGTGAGTGTGTATATGGTGTATATATAGTCTAGTGAGTGTGTATATATAGTCTAGTGAGAGTGTATATGGTGTATATATAGTCTAGTGAGTGTGTATATGATGTATATATAGTCTAGTGAGTGTGTATATGGTGTGTATATATAGTCTAGTAAGTGTGTATATGGTGTGTATATATAGACTAGTGAGTGTGTATATGGTGTGTATATATAGTCTAGTGAGTGTGTATATGGTGTATATATAGTCTAGTGAATGTGCGTAGGTTCAGTGCAAGATATAGTCAGTGCTGATAGTTCGGGATACCATTATGGCTTGGGGGTATAAACTGTCTCGGAGCCTGTTGGTCCGAGAGCTGATGCTCTGGTGCCGTTTGCCGGACGGTAGAAGAGTCAACAGTTTATGACTTGGCTGGAGTCCTTGGCAATTATTTTCAGCCTCCTGAGGAGGAAGAGGAGGAAGGAAGAGGAATAGGCGCTGCCGTGCCCTTTTCACGACTGTGTGGGTGTGTGTGGTCCATGTTAAGTCCTTAGTGATGTGGACGCCAAGGAACTTGAAGCTCTCGACTCGCTCTACACAACAGCCCTGTCGATGTGGATGGGGGCGTGTTCTACCCTCTGTTTTCTATAGGCCACGATCAGCTAAATTGGTTTAATTGTAGTTGAGGGAGAGGTTGTTGTTCTGTTACCAAGCTGTTAAACTCTCTGAGCTCCTCCCTGTAGACGGACTCATCGGCATCGGTGATCAGTTCTACCACCGCCGTGTCGTCAACAAACTTGATGATGGTGTTGAAGTCATGCGTGGCCACGCAGTCGTGGGTGAACAGGGAGTACAGGAGGGGTCTAAGCACACACCCCTGAGAGTCCCCTGTGTTAAGGCTCAGCATGGCGGAGGTGTTTTTGCCTACCTTCAGCACCTGGGTCCAGCCAGTCAAGAAATCAGGAATAGGCAGAGAAGTAACTCTTTGATGCTAATGGTTCATTGACAAAAGTAACAAAGGTAGATTGGTGCATCAGGCTGACATAATGCCTGAAACCTAAAGACATATGTTAGCCGCCCAAGCTAATGTCTAGGCTTACACTCAGAGGACTAAGAACTCGGACACACAGCGATAACAAATAGATAAAAGCAGTGGTTGGCCGTCCTATTGCCTCTGACCAGATTATCCCCCGTAATTTTCTTTAGATTTTCTTTACATTTCCTGACCAAGTGTTGAACTGGAGTAAATCGCCACTGTTCGTCAACAACAAGCAGGTGATCATCGTTTTTTGCCGATGTTGTCGCAGTGTCTGAACTCTAATACAATCTTGTGGTGTCCAGGAGATCCAAATTCAATCCCAGTTAGCCACATAGGTGCCCTGATGTGGATTAGTCTGTGAGGGGGACGAGGTCAAAGAGGGTTGAAGTGGTTCAGTGCTTCGCCCTCACATAATGGGTAACTTTGTCTGAAACCCAAAGACTTGTGTTAGCTCCTCGGGCTAATACATAAGCTTTAGCTCAGTGGGCTAACACAGTCATTGGATGCACACAAAACACAGAGGTTTGAACCCTATCGTTCATGCATTATGTAAGTGAGCTTTCACCCAATGGCCCGTTTTGCAGTGTGGCAGAACCCGTTTTGCAGTGTGGCAGAACCCGTTTTGCAGTGTGGCAGAACCCGTTTTCCAGTGTGGCAGAACCCATTTTGCTAAGTAAGTGCAGCTAATAAACACAATCCGAGATGTCATTGAATCAAAGTTTGATTGTCTTGTGTTATGGCGACTTGACCAGTAAGAAAGTCTACAAGTTCACCAATACATCCGCAAGCGTTTGAACTCTCTGGAACTGTCCCGGGAACTAGGCCTGTTAGCATCAAGCTAATTGGAGAAGCAGAAAACATGCAGTGTAGACTTGGTGGTGTGTAGGCTCGCATTATTTGACATTATTATGGTATAATGAAAGGGACAGACTTTCTCCTCTGTTGCCCTCAACGTTGCCCTCGGTGACACCAATGTGACATCCCCCCTGTTGTTTACCAGCACTTATCTGTGTTCCCACTCATCCTGGTTTTTCACAAGGCAACCACAGAATCAGAAAGGATGCATTAGTTGAGTACTGAAGTTAATCAATTCCTATAAAATAGCTTTCTTCTCTCTGCAAGCTGATTTCTGACAATGTTCCCAATTAGCCTTCTGTGTACTAGCATCCCACTGTTATGGTTTTCTCCACGGATCGGCCATCTTGTTTCTCGGCTAGGGAAGGAGTGCCCCTTGCCCCCTGTAGAGTTTTCTGTGAAAAAAGTTATGCAATTTTAGGCTATGTCTGAGGTAATCAAGTACTATCTGTTTAGCTATAAATTCCATTTATAATTCTGAGAATTATTAGCAAATAAATCATTGAGAAAGTGTTAGTTCCTGGCTGTACCTGTCCCCAGTCTTTGAAACTTTGAATGCCTGACTATGAAAAGCCAACTGACGTTGAATCCTGAAGTGTTGGACTGTTAACCCTCTATAGCCATCATTGTTATTATTTGACCCTGCTGATCATCTATGAACATCTTGAAAACGATCTGGCATTAAGGCCACATGTACTCTTAAACCTCTACCTGGTAGAGACAGAATAGGACTGGCCACCCTACAGAGCGTGATTACTCTCTATGTTTCTTCCTAGGTTTCTGCCTTTCTAGGGAGTTCTTCCTGGCCACTGTGCTTCTGCCTCTGTTCTTCCTGAACACTGTGCTTCTGCCTCTGTTCTTCCTGGCCACTGTGCTTCTGCCTCTGTTCGTCCTGGCCACTGTGCTTCTGCCTCTGTTCTTCCTGGCCACTGTGCTTCTGCCTCTGTTCTTCCTGGCCACTGTGCTTCTGCCTCTGTTCTTTCTGGCCACTGTGCTTCTGCCTCTGTTCTTCCTGGCCACTGTGCTTCTGCCTCTGTTCTTTCTGGCCACTGTGCTTCTGCCTCTGTTCTTTCTGGCCACTGTGCTTCTGCCTCTGTTCTTCCTGGCCACTGTGCTTCTGCCTCTGTTCTTCCTGGCCACTGTGCTTCTGCCTCTGTTCTTTCTGGCCACTGTGCTTCTGCCTCTGTTCTTCCTGGCCACTGTGCTTCTGCCTCTGTTCTTCCTGGCCACTGTGCTTCTGCCTCTGTTCTTCCTGGCCACTGTGCTTCTGCCTCTGTTCTTCCTGAACACTGTGTTTCTGCCTCTGTTCTTCCTGGCCACTGTGCCTCTACCTCTCTTCTTCCTGGCCACTGTGCTTCTGCCTCTGTTCTTCCTGGCTACTGTGCTTCTGCCTCTGTTCTTCCTGGCCACTGTGCTTCTGCCTCTGTTCTTCCTGGTCACTGTGCTTCTGCCTCTGTTCTTCCTGGCCACTGTGCTTCTGCCTCTGTTCTTCCTGGCCACTGTGCTTCTGCCTCTGTTCTTCCTGGTCACTGTGCTTCTGCCTCTGTTCTTCCTGGCCACTGTGCTTCTGCCTCTGTTCTTCCTGGTCACTGTGCTTCTGCCTCTGTTCTTCCTGGCCACTGTGCCTCTGCCTCTGCCTCTGTTCTTCCTGGCCACTGTGCTTCTGCCTCTGATCGTTCTAGCCACTGTGCCTCTGCCTCTGTTCTTCCTGGCCACTGTGCTTCTGCCTCTGTTCGTTCTAGCCACTGTGCTTCTGCCTCTGTTCTTCCTGGCCACTGTGCCTCTGCCTCTGTTCTTCCTGGCCACTGTGCCTCTGCCTCTGTTCTTCCTGGCCACTGTGCTTCTGCCTCTGTTCTTCCTGGCCACTGTGCTTCTGCCTCTGTTCTTCCTGGCCTCTGTGCCTCTGTTCTTCCTGGCTACTGTGCTTCTGCCTCTGTTCTTCCTGGCCATTTACATTTGTTCATTTAGCCACTGTGCTTCTTCTGCCTCTGTTCTTCCTGGCCACTTTGCTTCTGCCTCTGTTCTTCCTGGAACAGCCACTTTGCTTCTGCCTCTGTTCTTCCTGGCCACTGTGCCTTCTGCCTCTGTTCTTCCTGGCCACTGTGCTTCTGCCTCTGTTGATTCTAGCCACTGTGCCTCTGCCTCTGTTCTTCCTGGCCTTTTCTGCCTCTGTTCTTCTGGCCACTGTGCTTCTGCCTCTGTTCTTCCTGGCCACTGTGCCTCTGCCTCTGTCTTCCTGGCCACTGTGCCTCTAGCTCTCTTCTTCCTGGCCACTGTGCTTCTGCCTCTGTTCTTTCTGGCCACTGTGCTTCTGCCTCTGTTCTTCCTGGCCACTGTGCTTCTGCCTCTGTTCTTCTGGCCACTGTGCTTCTGTGCTTCTGCCTCTGTTCTTCCTGGCCACTGTGATTCTGCCTCTGTTCTTCCAGGCCCTCTGTTCTTCCTGATTACTGTGCTTCTGCCTCTGTTCTTCCTGATTACTGTGCTTCTGCCTCTGTTCTTCCTGGCCACTGTGCTTCTGCCTCTGTTCTTCCTGGCCACTGCTTCTGCCTCTGTTCTTCCTGGCCACTGTGCTTCTGCCTCTGTTCTTCCTGGCCACTGTGGCCTCTGTTCTTCCTGGCCACTGTGCTTCTGCCTCTGTTCTTCCTGGTCACTGTGCTTCTGCCTCTGTTCTTCCTGTCACTGTGCTTCTGCCTCTGTTCTTCCTGGCCACTGTGCTTCTGCCTCTGTTCTTCCTGCTTCTGCCTCTGTTCTTCCTGGCCACTGTGCTTCTGCCTCAGCCACTGTGCTTCTGCCTCTGTTCTTCCTGGCCACTGTGCTTCTGCCTCTGTTCTTCCTGGCCACTGTGCTTCTGCCTCTGTTCTTCCTGGCCACTGTGCTTCTGCCTCTGTTCTTCCTGGCCACTGTGCTTCTGCCTCTGTTCTTCCTGGCCACTGTGCTTCTGCCTCTGTTCTTCCTGGCCACTGTGCTTCTGCCTCTGTTCTTCCTGGCCACTGTGCTTCTGCCTCTGTTCTTCCTGGCCACTGCTTCTGCCTCTGCTTCTGCCTCTGTTCTTCCTGGCCACTGTGCTTCTGCCTCTGTTCTTCCTGGCCACTGTGCTTCTGCCTCTGTTCTTCCTGGCCACTGTGCTTCTGCCTCTGTTCTTCCTGGCCACTGTGCTTCTGCCTCTGTTCTTCCTGGCCACTGTGCTTCTGCCTCTGTTCTTCCTGGCCACTGTGCTTCTGCCTCTGTTCTTCCTGGCCACTGTGCTTCTGCCTCTGTTCTTCCTGGCCACTGTGCTTCTGCCTCTGTTCTTCCTGGCCACTGTGCCTCTGCCTCTGTTCTTCCTGGCCACTGTGCTTCTGCCTCTGTTCTTCCTGGCCACTGTGCTTCTGCCTCTGCCTCTGTTCTTCCTGGCCACTGTGCTTCTGCCTCTGTTCTTCCTGGCCACTGTGCTTCTGCCTCTGTTCTTCCTGGCCACTGTGCTCTGCCTCTGCCTCTGTTCTTCCTGGCCACTGTGCTTCTGCCTCTGTTCTTCCTGGCCACTGTGCTTCTGCCTCTGTTCTTCCTGGCCACTGTGCTTCTGCCTCTGTTCTTCTGGCCACTGTGCTTCTGCCTCTGTTCGTTCTGGCCACTGTGCCTCTGCCTCTGTTCTTCCTGGCCACTGTGCTTCTGCTCTCTGTTCTTCCTGGCCACTGTGCTTCTGCCACTCTCTTCTTCCTGGCCACTGTGCTTCTGCCTCTGTTCTTCCTGACTGTGCCTCTGCCTCTGTTCTTCCTGGCCACTGTGCTTCTGCCTCTGTTCTTCCTGGCCACTGTGCTTCTGCCTCTGTTCTTCCTGGCCTCTGTGCTTCCTCTGTTCTTCCTGGCCACTGTGCTTCTGCCTCTGTTCTTCCTGGCCACTGTGCCTCTGCCTCTGTTCTTCCTGGCCACTGTGCTTCTGCCTCTGTTCTTCCTGGCCACTG
The DNA here is from genome assembly GCF_034236695.1 of Oncorhynchus nerka. NCBI lineage: Eukaryota > Metazoa > Chordata > Actinopteri > Salmoniformes > Salmonidae > Oncorhynchus > Oncorhynchus nerka. The sequence continues at coordinate 85,398,819 of NC_088415.1, forward strand.
TGCTTCTGCCTCTGTTCTTCCTGGCCACTGTGCTTCTGCCTCTGTTCTTCCTGGCCACTGTGCTTCTGCCTCTGCCTCTGTTCTTCCTGGCCACTGTGCTTCTGCCTCTGTTCTTCCTGGCCACTGTGCTTCTGCCTCTGTTCTTCCTGGCCACTGTGCTTCTGCCTCTGTTCTTCCTGGCCACTGTGCTTCTGCCTCTGTTCTTCCTGTTCTTCCCACTGTGCTTCTGCCTCTGTTCTTCCTGGCCACTGTGCTGCCTCTGCCTCTGTTCTTCCTGGCCACTGTGCTTCTGCCTCTGTTCTTCCTGGCCACTGTGCTTCTGCCTCTGTTCTTCCTGGCCACTGTGCCTTTGCCTCTGTTCGTCCTGGCCACTGTGCTTCTGCCTCTGTTCGTCCTGGCCACTGTGCTTCTGCCTCTGTTCGTCCTGGCCACTGTGCCTCTGCCTCTGTTCTTCCTGGCCACTGTGCTTCTGCCTCTGTTCTTTCTGGCCACTGTGCTTCTGCCTCTGTTCTTCCTGGCCACTGTGCTTCTGCCTCTGTTCTTCCTGGCCACTGTGCTTCTGCCTCTGTCTTTCTGGCCACTGTGCTTCTGCCTCTGTTCTTCCTGGCCACTGTGATTCTGCATCTGTTCTTCCAGGCCACTGTGCTTCTGCCTCTGTTCTTCCTGGCCACTGTGCTTCTGCCTCTGTTCTTCCTGCCACTGTGCTTCTGCCTCTGTTCTTCCTGGCCACTGTGCTTCTGCCTCTGTTCTTCCTGGCCACTGTGCTTCTGCCTCTGTTCTTCCTGGCCACTGTGCTTCTGCCTCTGTTCTTCCTGGCCACTGTGCTTCTGCCTCTGTTCTTCCTGGCCACTGTGCTTCTGCCTCTGTTCTTCCTGGCCACTGTGCTTCTGCCTCTGTTCTTCCTGGCCTGTGCTGCTTCTGCCTCTGTTCTTCCTGGTCACTGTGCTTCTGCCTCTGTTCTTCCTGGCCACTGTGCTTCTGCCTCTGCACTGTGCTTCTACCTCTGTTCTTCCTGGCCACTGTGCTTCTGCCTCTGTTCTTCCTCTCTCTGTTCTTCCAGGCCACTGTGCTTCTGCCTCTGTTCTTCCTGGCCACTGTGCTTCTGCCTCTGTTCTTCCTGGCCACTGTGCTTCTGCCTCTGTTCTTCCTGGCCACTGTGCTTCTGCCTCTGCCTCTGTTCTTCCAGGCCACTGTGCTTCTGCCTCTGTTCTTCCTGGCCACTGTGCTTCTGCCTCTGTTCTTCCTGGCCACTGTGCTTCTGCCTCTGTTCTTCCTGGCCACTGTGCTTCTGCCTCTGTTCTTCCTGGCCACTGTGCTTCTGCCTCTGTTCTTCCTGGCCACTGTGCTTCTGCCTCTGTTCTTCCTGGCCACTGTGCTTCTGCCTCTGTTCTTCCTGGCCACTGTGCTCTGCCTTTGTTCTTCCTCTGTGTTCTCTGCCTCTGTTCTTCCTGGCCACTGTGCTTCTGCCTCTGTTCTTCCTGCCACTGTGCTTCTGCCTCTGTTCTTCCTGGCCACTGTGCCTCTGCCTCTGTTCTTCCTGGCCACTGTGCTTCTGCCCCTGTTCTTCCTGGCCACTGTGCTTCTGCCTCTGCCTCTGTTCTTCCTGGCCACTTTGCTTCTGCCTCTGTTCTTCCTGGCCACTTTGCTTCTGCCTCTGTTCTTCCTGGCCACTGTGCCTCTGCCTCTGCCTCTGTTCTTCCTGGCCACTGTGCTTCTGCCTCTGATCGTTCTAGCCACTGTGCCTCTGCCTCTGTTCTTCCTGGCCACTGTGCTTCTGCCTCTGTTCGTTCTAGCCACTGTGCCTCTGCCTCTGTTCTTCCTGGCCACTGTGCTTCTGCCTCTGTTCTTTCTGGCCACTGTGCTTCTGCCTCTGTTCTTCCTGGCCACTGTGCTTCTGCCTCTGTTCTTCCTGGCCACTGTGCTTCTGCCTCTGTTCTTTCTGGCCACTGTGCTTCTGCCTCTGTTCTTCCTGGCCACTGTGATTCTGCCTCTGTTCTTCCAGGCCACTGTGCTTCTGCCTCTGTTCTTCCTGGCCACTGTGCTTCTGCCTCTGTTCTTCCTGATTACTGTGCTTCTGCCTCTGTTCTTCCTGGCTACTGTGCTTCTGCCTCTGTTCTTCCTGGCCACTGTGCTTCTGCCTCTGTTCTTCCTGGTCACTGTGCTTCTGCCTCTGTTCTTCCTGGCCACTGTGCTTCTGCCTCTGTTCTTCCTGGCCACTGTGCTTCTGCCTCTGTTCTTCCTGGTCACTGTGCTTCTGCCTCTGTTCTTCCTGGCCACTGTGCTTCTGCCTCTGTTCTTCCTGGTCACTGTGCTTCTGCCTCTGTTCTTCCTGGTCACTGTGCTTCTGCCTCTGTTCTTCCTGGGCACTGTGCTTCTGCCTCTGTTCTTCCTGGCCACTGTGCTTCTGCCTCTGTTCTTCCTGGCCACTGTGCTTCTGCCTCTGCCTCTGTTCTTCCAGGCCACTGTGCTTCTGCCTCTGTTCGTCCTGGCCACTGTGCTTCTGCCTCTGTTCTTCCTGGCCACTGTGCTTCTGCCTCTGTTATTCCTGGCCACTGTGCTTCTGCCTCTGCCTCTGTTCTTCCAGGACACTGTGCCTCTGCCCCTGTTCGTCCTGGCCACTGTGCTTCTGCCTCTGTTCGTCCTGGCCACTGTGCTTCTGCCTCTGTTCGTCCTGGCCACTGTGCTTCTGCCTCTGTTCTTCCTGGCCACTGTGCTTCTGCCTCTGTTCGTCCTGGCCACTGTGCTTCTGCCTCTGTTCGTCCTGGCCACTGTGCTTCTGCCTCTATTCGTCCTGGCCACTGTGCCTCTGCCTTTGTTCTTCCTGGCCACTGTGCCTCTGCCTCTGTTCTTCCTGGCCACTGTGCTTCTGCCTCTGTTCTTCCTGGCCACTGTGCTTCTGCCTCTGTTCTTCCTGGCCACTGTGCCTCTGCCTCTGTTCTTCCTGGCCACTGTGCTTCTGCCCCTGTTCTTCCTGGCCACTGTGCTTCTGCCTCTGCCTCTGTTCTTCCTGGCCACTTTGCTTCTGCCTCTGTTCTTCCTGGCCACTTTGCTTCTGCCTCTGTTCTTCCTGGCCACTGTGCCTCTGCCTCTGCCTCTGTTCTTCCTGGCCACTGTGCTTCTGCCTCTGATCGTTCTAGCCACTGTGCCTCTGCCTCTGTTCTTCCTGGCCACTGTGCTTCTGCCTCTGTTCGTTCTAGCCACTGTGCTTCTGCCTCTGTTCTTCCTGGCCACTGTGCCTCTGCCTCTGTTCTTCCTTGCCACTGTGCCTCTAGCTCTCTTCTTCCTGGCCACTGTGCTTCTGCCTCTGTTCTTCCTGGCCACTGTGCTTCTGCCTCTGTTCTTCCTGGCCTCTGTGCCTCTGCCTCTGTTCTTCCTGGCTACTGTGCTTCTGCCTCTGTTCTTCCTGGCCACTGTGCTTCTGCCTCTGTTCTTCCTGACCACTGTGTTTCTGCCTCTGTTCTTCCTGGCCACTGTGCCTCTGCCTCTGTTCTTCCAGGCCACTGTGCTTCTGCCTCTGTTCTTCCTGGCCACTGTGCTTCTGCCTCTGTTCTTCCTGGCCACTGTGCTTCTGCCTCTGTTCTTCCTGGCCACTGTGCTTCTGCCTCTGCCTCTGTTCTTCCAGGCCACTGTGCTTCTGCCTCTGTTCTTCCTGGCCACTGTGCTTCTGCCTCTGTTCTTCCTGGCCACTGTGCTTCTGCCTCTGTTCTTCCTGGCCACTGTGCTTCTGCCTCTGTTCTTCCTGGCCACTGTGCTTCTGCCTCTGTTCTTCCTGGCCACTGTGCCTCTGCCTCTGTTCTTCCTGGCCACTGTGCGTCTGCCTGTTCTAGCCACTGTGCCTCTGCCTCTGTTCTTCCTGGCCACTGTGCTTCTGCCTCTGTTCTTCCTGGCCACTGTGCTTCTGCCTCTGTTCTTGCTGGCCACTGTGCCTCTGCCTCTGTTCTTCCTGGCCACTGTGCTTCTGCCTCTGTTCTTCCTGGTCACTGTGCTTCTGCCTCTGCCTCTGTTCTTCCTGGCTACTGTGCTTCTGCCTCTGTTCTTCCTGGCCACTGTGCTTCTGCCTCTGTTCTTCCTGGTCACTGTGCTTCTGCCTCTGTTCTTCCTGGCCACTGTGCTTCTGCCTCTGTTCTTCCTGGCCACTGTGCTTCTGCCTCTGTTCTTCCTGGTCACTGTGCTTCTGCCTCTGTTCTTCCTGGCCACTGTGCTTCTGCCTCTGTTCTTCCTGGTCACTGTGCTTCTGCCTCTGTTCTTCCTGGTCACTGTGCTTCTGCCTCTGTTCTTCCTGGGCACTGTGCTTCTGCCGCTGTTCTTCCTGGCCACTGTGCTTCTGCCTCTGTTCTTCCTGGCCACTGTGCTTCTGCCTCTGCCTCTGTTCTTCCAGGCCACTGTGCTTCTGCCTCTGTTCGTCCTGGCCACTGTGCTTCTGCCTCTGTTCTTCCTGGCCACTGTGCTTCTGCCTCTGTTATTCCTGGCCACTGTGCTTCTGCCTCTGCCTCTGTTCTTCCAGGACACTGTGCCTCTGCCCCTGTTCCTGGCCACTGTGCTTCTGCCTCTGTTCGTCCTGGCCACTGTGCTTCTGCCTCTGTTCGTCCTGGCCACTGTGCTTCTGCCTCTGTTCTTCCTGGCCACTGTGCTTCTGCCTCTGTTCGTCCTGGCCACTGTGCTTCTGCCTCTGTTCGTCCTGGCCACTGTGCTTCTGCCTCTATTCGTCCTGGCCACTGTGCCTCTGCCTTTGTTCTTCCTGGCCACTGTGCCTCTGCCTCTGTTCTTCCTGGCCACTGTGCTTCTGCCTCTGTTCTTCCTGGCCACTGTGCTTCTGCCTCTGTTCTTCCTGGCCACTGTCTCTGCCTCTGTTCTTCCTGGCCACTGTGCTTCTGCCCCTGTTCTTCCTGGCCACTGTGCTTCTGCCTCTGCCTCTGTTCTTCCTGGCCACTTTGCTTCTGCCTCTGTTCTTCCTGGCCACTTTGCTTCTGCCTCTGTTCTTCCTGGCCACTGTGCCTCTGCCTCTGCCTCTGTTCTTCCTGGCCACTGTGCTTCTGCCTCTGATCGTTCTAGCCACTGTGCCTCTGCCTCTGTTCTTCCTGGCCACTGTGCTTCTGCCTCTGTTCGTTCTAGCCACTGTGCTTCTGCCTCTGTTCTTCCTGGCCACTGTGCCTCTGCCTCTGTTCTTCCTGGCCACTGTGCCTCTAGCTCTCTTCTTCCTGGCCACTGTGCTTCTGCCTCTGTTCTTCCTGGCCACTGTGCTTCTGCCTCTGTTCTTCCTGGCCTCTGTGCCTCTGCCTCTGTTCTTCCTGGCTACTGTGCTTCTGCCTCTGTTCTTCCTGGCCACTGTGCTTCTGCCTCTGTTCTTCCTGGCCACTGTGCTTCTGCCTCTGTTCTTCCTGGCCACTGTCTCTGCCTCTGTTCTTCCAGGCCACTGTGCTTCTGCCTCTGTTCTTCCTGGCCACTGTGCTTCTGCCTCTGTTCTTCCTGGCCACTGTGCTTCTGCCTCTGTTCTTCCTGGCCACTGTGCTTCTGCCTCTGCCTCTGTTCTTCCAGGCCACTGTGCTTCTGCCTCTGTTCTTCCTGGCCACTGTGCTTCTGCCTCTGTTCTTCCTGGCCACTGTGCTTCTGCCTCTGTTCTTCCTGGCCACTGTGCTTCTGCCTCTGTTCTTCCTGGCCACTGTGCTTCTGCCTCTGTTCTTCCTGGCCACTGTGCCTCTGCCTCTGTTCTTCCTGGCCACTGTGCGTCTGCCTCTGTTCGTTCTAGCCACTGTGCCTCTGCCTCTGTTCTTCCTGGCCACTGTGCTTCTGCCTCTGTTCTTCCTGGCCACTGTGCTTCTGCCTCTGTTCTTGCTGGCCACTGTGCCTCTGCCTCTGTTCTTCCTGGCCACTGTGCTTCTGCCTCTGTTATTCCTGGCCACTGTGCTTCTGCCTCTGCCTCTGTTCTTCCAGGACACTGTGCCTCTGCCCCTGTTCGTCCTGGCCACTGTGCTTCTGCCTCTGTTCGTCCTGGCCACTGTGCTTCTGCCTCTGTTCGTCCTGGCCACTGTGCTTCTGCCTCTGTTCGTCCTGGCCACTGTGCCTCTGCCTCTGTTCTTCCTGGCCACTGTGCCTCTGCCTCTGTTCTTCCTGGCCACTGTGCTTCTGCCTCTGTTCTTCCTGGCCACTGTGCTTCTGCCTCTGTTCTTCCTGGCCACTGTGCCTCTGCCTCTGTTCTTCCTGGCCACTGTGCTTCTGCCCCTGTTCTTCCTGGCCACTGTGCTTCTGCCTCTGCCTCTGTTCTTCCTGGCCACTTTGCTTCTGCCTCTGTTCTTCCTGGCCACTTTGCTTCTGCCTCTGTTCTTCCTGGCCACTGTGCCTCTGCCTCTGCCTCTGTTCTTCCTGGCCACTGTGCTTCTGCCTCTGATGTTCTAGCCACTGTGCCTCTGCCTCTGTTCTTCCTGGCCACTGTGCTTCTGCCTCTGTTCGTTCTAGCCACTGTGCTTCTGCCTCTGTTCTTCCTGGCCACTGTGCCTCTGCCTCTGTTCTTCCTTGCCACTGTGCCTCTAGCTCTCTTCTTCCTGGCCACTGTGCTTCTGCCTCTGTTCTTCCTGGCCACTTCTGCCTCTGTTCTTCCTGGCCTCTGTGCCTCTGCCTCTGTTCTTCCTGGCACTGTGCTTCTGCCTCTGTTCTTCCTGGCCACTGTGCTTCTGCCTCTGTTCTTCCTGACCACTGTGTTTCTGCCTCTGTTCTTCCTGGCCACTGTGCCTCTGCCTCTGTTCTTCCAGGCCACTGTGCTTCTGCCTCTGTTCTTCCTGGCCACTGTGCTTCTGCCTCTGTTCTTCCTGGCCACTGTGCTTCTGCCTCTGTTCTTCCTGGCCACTGTGCTTCTGCCTCTGCCTCTGTTCTTCCAGGCCACTGTGCTTCTGCCTCTGTTCTTCCTGGCCACTGTGCTTCTGCCTCTGTTCTTCCTGGCCACTGTGCTTCTGCCTCTGTTCTTCCTGGCCACTGTGCTTCTGCCTCTGTTCTTCCTGGCCACTGTGCTTCTGCCTCTGTTCTTCCTGGCCACTGTGCCTCTGCCTCTGTTCTTCCTGGCCACTGTTCGTCTGCCTCTGTTCGTTCTAGCCACTGTGCCTCTGCCTCTGTTCTTCCTGGCCACTGTGCTTCTGCCTCTGTTCTTCCTGGCCACTGTGCTTCTGCCTCTGTTCTTGCTGGCCACTGTGCCTCTGCCTCTGTTCTTCCTGGCCACTGTGCTTCTGCCTCTGTTCTTCCTGGTCACTGTGCTTCTGCCTCTGTTCTTCCTGGCCACTGTGCCTCTGCCTCTGTTCTTCCTGGTCACTGTGCTTCTGCCCCTGTTCTTCCTGGCCACTGTGCTTCTGCCTCTGTTCTTCCTGGCCACTGTGCTTCTGCCTCTGCATTGCTTGCTCTATGGGGTTTTGACCAGGTATCTACTGACGTAAAAAGGACTTTATAAAATAGACTTGATTGATTGATTGATTGAGTTCATTTGCATGACATACTCCTTGTAGAATGCAAGGGTCAAATATGTTTGGCCCAATAATACACTTTTTTTTTATTAACACTAACAACTGTTAGTGGTAAAGTAGTTCTTACTAGTTCTTAATTTAAAAAAATATATATAAGCAGTGTATCAGGAACATTATCCTCATATTCAACACTCAATCATGATTTTTTTTTTTTAAAGATTTATAAGCAGACTCATTGGTTGAAATCATCATTTTGACCACATTTGGCCAACAGTATTTCATTTAATTCAGAACAGAAACTTATCTTGTAGCACACAATGAGTGAAAAACAAGGGGTGCATTCATTTATAGCAAGCTGTCTGTTTAAAATCCACAGCTTGGTAGCATCTGGTATGTCATTAAGACCCATGGGCAATGTATCAGCGACAGTATCCTCTTACTCAACACCTGACTGCATGGATTACATTGCGAGACCACGTGCTTCAATTATTATTCCAACAGAAGAACACTGTTTGTATAACAGAGTTCAAAAGGATGTCATCTTAGGCAAAAGCTTAGGCAAAAAACCCACAAATATCTGGTTGACATTTGATCCTCCGCAGATAAGGTGTGCCTGATCATTTATCCACATTGGCTTAACATCTTAGTTGTGATGCATGAGGTTGGACTCCACCTGTTCTGTCAGACAGTCAGTCAGATGGTTGAATACTGATGACTTCCAGATCCACTGCCAGATGGTTAGAATTCAAAGCCTTGTCTGCAGCTCTGACACAAAACCAAAAATCATCTAATTGACTAAGAGATTTCCTTGGCTTTGGTGCTGATTGAAACTAAATTAGTTGTCTCGTTTATTTAGTTACAGGTAATTGACTAAAAATAAATACTAGAAGAGTCAACAGTCGCGCACGACTATGTAATAATAGAAGTAATATCGTCATGAAGAAGATACCTTCATCCAAAGCGACTAGCAGAACTGTCGACATTGACGGTGAGACATAGCTATTTTCAGTATGTGGCCCATGCAGAAGTCAAATCCACAACCCTCTCACTGGGTACACACTGGTTGAATCAACTTGGTTTCTATGTCATTTTAATGACATGACTTTGACCCAACAATGGAATAGACATTGAATTTAACTCTGTGCCCAGTGGGCTGGTTTGGCAGCCGTTGGAACCATGTACCTTAACTGATTGGTCTAAATGTCTCTCTATTTACGCGGATGGACCGCCCTTCAAGTGGGGAGTAAGACTGCAAACTGGTTCCCGGGCCGGGGTCCAGTCAAATATTTGGCGTGGAAGCTTTGGGACCAGACAAAATTCCCATTGACGATTTCCCGCTCTTAAGGCTAAAGGTCTTGCTGCCCAAAACTCTCATTTTAAGATGAGATGAGAAATTCCACCACCACAAGAGGACGGGAAATTGTGGGGAGTCCAACTCCCAGATGAATCCATAAAGTCATAATCAAAACAGTGTCACAGATGAGAAAGCTGAACTCTTAGAGACAAACATGTCAAAATGTTGTACTTCTTGGTTGCGTAAGGAGACTATTCTGACCTACTCCTGTCAAGATTGCATTGTTTTAGTGGAAAGATAGTCACCTTGTCTGTAAATGTTGTGTGTGTAAGTGTGTCACTCTCTCTTGTTCACAACTCCTGACATTTAATTCTAGTAAAAATTCCCTGTCTTAGGTCAGTAAGGATCACCACTTTATTTTAAGAATGTGAAATGAAAAATAGTAGAGAAAATGATTTATTTCAGCTTTTATTTCTTTTCACATTCCCAGTGGGTCAGAAGTTTACATACACTCAATTAGTATTTGGTAGCATTGCCTTTACATTGTTTAACTTGGGTCAAACGTTTCGGGTAGCCCTACGCAGGCCTCCTTTCTCGCACATGTTTTTTCAGTTCTGCCCACATATTTTCTATAGGATTGAGGTCAGGGATTTGTGATGGCCACTCCGATACCTTGACTTTGTTGTCCTTAAGCCATTTTGTCACAACTTTGGAAGTATGCTTGGGGTCATTGTCCATTTGGAAGACCCATTTGCGACCAAGCTTTAACTTCCTGACAGATGGCTTTAGATGTTGCTTTAATATATCCACATAATTGTCCTTCCTCATGACGCCATGAAGAGCTTCTTTACCTGACTTGTTTTCTCCCTTGCTGTATCATCTATGATCCACCCGCTCAAGCAACTGCCTATCAGTACAGCCTCGGAGCCCTATCGTCTGGAACTGTGGACGACAATCTCCCAACAATCTAACATCTGTTTTTGTTTGTTTTTAGAAGCAAAATTGATATTCTGTTCGTAATGAAAAGCGCTATATTAAAATAAATATATTTTTATTATTACTACAACAGTGTAAAGTAAGTTTTCAATCTCTGACTGATAGAACCAGCAGTTGCCTGTTATATTGATCAAATTACAAACATTATTAGCACGAATGTGTGTCACGGTTGGCGCTCTACAATGCCTACAACAGAGTTTGAAATAGATCTGTCTCATTCCGTCACGACTTATGTAATTCAACCCCATGATGGTTATGGCTGTGGAAAACATGTTTACTCTATGTGGAAGCTTCCATTGGCATAGAGCCGAAAGTTGTACAATGTCCTTAAAAACATCAACCTCAGAGCAGGAAAATAGGCCATAGAGTCTTCACGCCTAGTGAACTTAGACATGATTCAAAATGGCTACCATCCAGTTGACTGAAAGACCTTTGAAAAGTATTAACACCAAAGTTTTTAGTCTTATTGTTCCGTGACAACAGAATGTAACGCTAGTTTAACTGAATTCCAGATAAAGTGGCAAATACCCAAAGTTTCAATGCCATTTACCAGTGCAACTGGGAGATAAAGTGGCAAATACCCAAAGTTTCAATGCCATTTACCAGTGCAACTGGGAGATAAAGTGGCAAATACCCAAAGTTTCAATGCCATTTACCAGTGCAACTGGGAGATAAAGTGGCAAATACCCAAAGTTTCAATGCCATTTACCAGTGCAACTGGGAGATAAAGTGGCAAATACCCAAAGTTTCAATGCCATTTACCAGTGCAACTGGGAGATAAAGTGGCAAATACCCAAAGTTTCAATGCCATTTACCAGTGCAACTGGGAGATAAAGTGGCAAATACCCAAAGTTTCAATGCCATTTACCAGTGCAACTGGGAGATAAAGTGGCAAATACCCAAAGTTTCAATGCCATTTACCAGTGCAACTGGGAGATAAAGTGGCAAATACCCAAAGTTTCAATGCCATTTACCAGTGCAACTGGGAGATAAAGTGGCAAATACCCAACGTTTCAATGCCATTTACCAGTGCAACTGGGAGATAAAGTCAACACACATATCAGAAGAGACTGTCATAAAAAATATAAAAAATGCCCTTTTATTTCCGTTCCGTTTGTATTTGAAATTGTCTATGCTCGCTCTATCACACTAGACTGGTACGCAACAAAGGAATGATCATAGCATGGTGCTTATTCAATTTGTATTTTAAAAAATAAATAAAAATTTAAGCATACGACCTGTGGACTTAGTCACCCTTTGTCACATTCATAGGAGATGATATAACCTTTCCTTTTTTTTCAGCAAAGCCCCATTAAAGAGAACCATCTGATAATACGTACGGGTGTAGGATCTTAATTTGAGCCAGTTTGCTACAGCAGGAAAATTATCCTGCAGCAATAAGAAATGTGAATTATTTTGTGGATTATAATGAATGGAAACTTTTGTAGGGGTTGATACATCTTAAAGGGAAAACCAAGTGGACATTACAAACTCCATAAGCCTTTTTAAACATCAAATACACTACAAGTTTGAATGGTCTCCTGCAACAGGTTGATTAAATTAAGATACAACATCTGTAACTACAGATGTTTTTCTGTTTTCCTCATCCAGTAGATGAGGACATCCAGATACTCTAGAGGTCCCCAATGAGAAAAGTATTTTGGTCCTTCACCTATTCATGGGTTTCAGGTCACGCAACTTCATCGGTGAAAGTTCTTTGAAGGACCGACTGAAAGTTCTACTCAATGCAGTCTCAATTGGTGCTGATGAAATTGAATCTAAAGTGCATAATAGTGGCTTGGGATAAATGATTACATCTGTAAAGGAGACAGAGAATTAAGGGCAAAGCTTTTGTCATCATCGTGATTGAATCACCTTCTGATGGTTCCCAGTATCCCCACAGTTTATACAATGACAAAGTGGTTTCCTACTAATTATTTGCCTACTCAAGAAATGTCATCATATTTCCAAGACACTGCGGCGTAAATTAGACAAACACATTAGTCTGTGTTTAGAATGAATGGACAAGCTTGAAAAGATGGCCGTCAGTCCTCAAGAGAACGCTCAAGAGCGTAACTACACTATGAAACCGCCTTCAGTACTTCCAAGGAATCAAATCAAATTGTATTGGTCACATACACATATTTAGCAGATGTTATTGCAGGTGTAGCGAGAAGCTTGTGTTCCTAGCTCAAACAGTCCGGTAGTATCTAACAACAACACACACAAATCTAAAGTAAAAGTATATAAATATTAGGACTAGCAATGTTGGAGTGGCATTGACTAAAATACAGTAGAATAGAATACAGTATGTGTATATATACACATACTGTATATATACACATACTGTATTCTATTCTACTGTATTTTAGTCAATGCCATATATGGGATGAGTAAAGCAGTATGTAAACATTATTAAAGTGACCAGTGAGTCAATATCTATGTATATGGGGCAGCAGCCTCTAAGGTGCAGGGTTGAGTAACCGGGTGGTAGCCGGCTAGTGATGGCTATTTAACAGTCTGATGGCCTTGAGATAGAAGCATCTTGTCGAACCCCTATTTCCTGATTTGCCTACTTCTTTTCCCGTTTCACACTTTAGATTTATCAGATAGAGCCAAAATCCAAACTCTGTCAAACGTTTTTTTTTTTTAAACACAAACATTTTAAAAATCGAATCTACCGCAAAATGAAAGACTAATAACAGACATGGTTGTTTGTGAATCAAGTTTATGATTTTGACAGTTGGGCCACGGGGAGAAATAGCTTTCCTCTTTGATGTACTGTTATGATACTGAAATTACTATTTTTGGGACGGTTTCCCAGACATCCGGATATTAAACCTAGTCTTAGACTAAAAAGCAGTTTCAATTCTCTAAGTTTAATATGTGTCTGTGTGTCACGGTCGTCGTAAGGAGGAGACCAAGGCGCAGCGTGGTATGCGTACATTCTCTTTTATTAGACGAATGAACACTGAACGAACGAACAAACTAACAAAAACAACAAAAATAACCGTGAAGCTATATAAACAAGTGCTGACAGGCAACTACAAATAGACAAGAACCCACAAATAACCTAGGGAAATGGCTACCTAAATATGGTCCCCAATCAGAGACAACGATAAACAGCTGCCTCTGATTGGGAACCAATTTAGGCCACCATAGACATACAAATACCTAGACTTACAAAAACGAACATACCCACCCTCGTCACACCCTGACCTAACCAAAATAATAAAGAAACAAAGATAACGAACGTTAGGGCGTGACACTGTGAATCCGTCCCAATGTGTTTTAGTCATTTCAGCATCATAACAATTTGTTATTGCAGTGGCAAAAATGCTCAATCCATTTAACAGTGAGATGTTGTGTCACTGGCCTACACACACACACACCATCATGTCAAAGCGGAATTATGTTTTTAGAAATATTTACAAATGAATGAAAAATGAAAAGCTGAAATGTCTTTAGTCAATAAGTGTTCAACCCTTTTGTAATGACAAGCCTAAAAATGTTCAGGAGTAAAAATGTGCTTAACAAGTCACATAATAAGTTGCATGGACTCACTCTGTGTACAATAATAGTGTAACGTGATGTTTAGTCACTACCTCGTCTCTGTACCCCACGTAAACAATTATCTGTGAGGCCCCTTTTTTTACAGTGAAGACATATTGAGAGCATGGTCTCTTTTAGAAATGCACCCTGTATATACACAACCTAAATATACACATTATACAAAAACACTATAAATACAGTACTAGTCAAAAGTTTGGACACACCTACTCATTACAGAGTTTTTCTTTATTTGTACTATTTTCTACATTGTAGAATAATAGTGAAGACATCAAAACTATGAAATAACACGTATGAGAGAATGCCAAGAGCGTACAAAGCTGTCATTAAGGTAAAGGATGGCTACTTTGAAGAATCTAAAATCTAAAATATATTTTGATTTGTTTAACACTTTTTTGGTTATCACATGATTCCATTATTTCACAGATTGATGTCTTCACTTTTATTTTACAATGTAGAAAATATAGAAAACCCTGGAATGAGTAGGTGTGTCTCCACTTTGACTGGTACTGGATATTTTTACCTTTATTTAACTAGGCAAGTCAGTTAAGAAGACATTCTTATTTTCAATAACGGCCTAGGAACAGTGGGTTAACTGCCTGTTCAGGGGCAGAAAGACAGATTTGTACCTTGGGGATTTGAACTTGCAACCTTCCAGTTACTAGTCCAACGCTCTAACCACTAGGCTACCCTGCCTCCCCGATATGTACACACACATTAAACAACTCAAATACAGTTATGGGAAGCCCAAATAAAACATCACAAATCACCCAGAAAAATGGTTACATTCCTCAACAAATAATTTCCCAATCAATACTTTTAATTGCCCAAACGGCACCAGAACATCAAGACTAAATGTATTTTGAATTTGTTCCAGCAATATTGTGCGTTAAAACTAAAAGCAGATTTACCTAGCTCAGTGGAGACCCTAGGAACTTCAAGAATGAATCAATCCTGTGAGCGGGTTAGGCAACTCAGGTGTCTATACTTCAACAGCAAACTTTTGTAAACAAAAAAGGGAGTAATGTAGAGATCTGGGGGGTCTTTTGATACAGGATGCAGTGATGAGTATCAAAACTGTCAACTGTAGGGCACTATGATAGATGGCATCCAAAGGTTTAAGAGTAGTAGCAGCTGCACGTTGATAAATAATATCACCATAATCAAGAACAGATAAAAAGGTTGACTGAATAATCTGCTTCCTGCTGCTTAGAGAAAGGCACCATATGTTTCTGTAGAAAAAAGCCAACTTTAAATCTTAGCTTCTTAACCAGCTCGTCTATATGATTTTTAAACATCAAATCTATATCAATCCAAATCCATATCAATCCAAATGCCTAAGTATTTATATGTGGGAACACGTTCGATTGGAGAACCATCTCATGAGTGAACATGTAGTTCATCTGAAACATTCCAGCCCAATATCATTGTGAGCAGGGTTAGAAGTTACTTCAAAGAGATAGCCTGCTATTGGTAGATGGGTAAAAAAAAAAAAAAAAGCACACATTGAATATCCCTTTGAGCATTGTGAGGTTATTCCTTACATTTTGGATTGTGTATCAATACACTCACGTCACTAGAACAATACAGGTGTCATTCCTAACTCAGTTGCCGGAGAGGAAGGAAACCACTCAGGCATTTCACCATGAGGACAATGGTAACTTTAAAACAGTTAAATAGTTGAATGGCTGTGATAGGAGACAACTGAGGATCAACAACATTGTAGTTATTCCACAATACTAACCTAAATCACAGAGTGAAAAGAAGGAAGCCTGTACAGAATAAGAATATTCCAAAACATGTGTCCTGTTTCCAATATGGCACTAAAGTAAAACTGCAAAAAATGTGTGAGCTGAATACAAAGCTTTATGTTTTAGGTAATTCCAACACAACACATCCCTGAGTACCCCTCAGTGCGGCTGCAAGTAGCCTAGTGGTTAGAGCGGTTGGGCCAGTAACCGAAAGGTTGCTGGGTTGAATCCCCGAGCCTACAAGGTAAAAAGCTGTCATTCTGCCCCTGAGAAAGACAGTTAACCCACTGCCTCCCCGGGTGCTGAAGACATAGATGTTGATTATGTTGACCTCTCTGATTCGGAGGAGTTGGGTTAAATGTGGAAGACACATTTCAGTTGAATACGTTGAGTTGGACAACTGACTAGGTATCCCCACTTTCTCACTCTTCATATTTTCAAGCATGAGCAAGCACACTCATGTTATGGGTATGCTTGTCTTTTGTTTTGGGGGGTAAAAATAAATTAAATAGAGCTAAGCACAGGCAAAATCCTAGAGGAAAACCTGGTTAAGTCTGCTTTCCAACAGACACTGGGGGATGAATTCACCTTTCAGCAGGATAATAACCTAAAATACAAGGCCAAATCTACACTGGAGTTGCTTACCAAGACAACATTGAATGTTCCTAAGTGGCCTAGTTACAGTTTTGACTTAAATCAGTTTAAAATGGCTGTCTAGCACGGATCAACATACCTTTTTAAAGAGCTTGAATAACTTGAAAAAGAATAATAGGTGTTTAAAACTTTTAGAGAGCATTTAGCATTTAGTGTGAATACTTATATAAATTAGATACTTGTGTATTTAATTTCCTTTTTTTTTTCTCCCTTTGTCATTATGGGGTGTTGTGTGTAGATGGGTGAGGAAAACAATCTACTTAATCTATTTTAAATTCAGGCTGTAACACAACAACATGTGGAATAAGTCAAGGGGTATGTTTAGAGCAATTATTGTGTGGATTTGGCACTACCTTCCCCCTCCCATGGCCCTCATGCCATTGGCTGAGAGACGTGATGTCACGGAGGGATCTGCCCTATAAATGCACTCTCTTCACACACAGCCAGCAGACCATGCTGAGAACCAGCTTCACTGCAGTGACAGAGCTATCATAGACTCCAAAGCTCTAGAATACTACAGACACTGAACAGCACAAAGGATCACGTCTCATCGTCTCTCACCATGTGCAGAGGACTGGAATCACTGCCTACCACATGTCTGGAGAGGTATGTCTTGCCTTAATAATCTGTACTTCTTTATCCCATCACATTATATGTCACTGGATTTACATTGATGGGGATTATTACACAGCTACTTCATGGGGAAATTGGATGATCAGTTGTAAGTAAAGGTGTGAATGATTGCATCAATCTAATGTACATGTTGTTCTCTTATTTTCTCAGGGCAAAGGAACTCAAAGCTCTCTTTGGTAGTTTTCTACAGAAGCCAGATCTGAGCATCATCTGTCACTCACACAAGAACGACAAACTAAGGTCAGATACTCTAAAAAAACAATGCTCTATGTCTACACAGATTTTTTTTTAAACATAATAAAAAAATGTTGCCTTGGAAATGAAGGAGACCATGCAAAGCCAATGCTAAGTTATTTTGTAATGACCGGATGAACTAACCTGATGCTTTTTTTTTTATCAACAGGGTAAATAAGAGTGAACCATTAAAATGGAAGGAGTCGTTTGAGAACCTGCTGTCCAACCAAAGTAAGTCTGACTCTTGCTATGAGTTATCATACTTTAATTAGTCATACTACACAAACTTACAAGTACATATTGTACACATGTGTACATGTGTTACTCCACATAGCCAGAATGTATTACACAAAACAGCAGTAGCAGGATTCATTCATAAGATATCCAAATACATTATTTTATATATAGACTAAAGGAAAAGCTGCTTGCTTCCACATGACAAATGGACACGGTTAAAAGTGAATTGAAGTTGTGACATGCTACGATATATTCACAGATGCTAATGTGACAATTCTCACCTTCTCTTTTCCAGATGGACTGTGCCTGTTCCGTGCTTTCCTGGTGTCGGAGTTTAGCGAGGAGAACATAGCTTTCTACCTGGCCTGTGAAGACTACAGGATAACCAAGCCCTCCTCAAAGCTATCAGCTACAGCTAAGAAGATCTATGAGGAGTATGTCTGCAGTGACGCACCAAGAGAGGTAACTATCAATATATATACACAATTAATCAATTATATCTACATACAGAGTATGTTTGTAGAGGAATCTGTAGATTGGATATACGCTACATAAACACATGCACAGAAAATAGTATACTCATTGTGCACAAACAATACCCAATAAGACATTGTTTCAAGTAAAACGCATAGTAATCAAATTTCCCATCCTCTTCCCCCAGGTCAACCTCGACCATGAGACCAAAGCCATCACCAAGAAGAATCTGGAAAACCCCAGCCAGTCCTGTTTCAGCCTGGCCCAGGAGAAGATCTACGCCCTGATGGAGAAAGACTGCTACCCTCGCTTCCTCAAGTCCCCCGCCTACCTGGAGATCAGTCGGCAGGTCAAATCCGGTTAAGACCATTTATGGCTTGTTAAGACTGGTTAAGGCTGGTTGAAGCTTGTTAAGACTGGTTAAGGCTGGTTGAAGCTTGTTAAGACTGGTTAAGGCTGGTTGAAGCTTGTTAAGACTGGTTAAGGCTGGTTGAAGCTTGTTAAGACTGGTTAAGGCTGGTTGAGGCTTGTTAAGACTGGTTAAGGCCAACCTTCAGGTGGTGATTGAGACACGAAGAAGAAGTCCATGGGAGACATGCTGAAAAGGACACACTGGAAACCAGGTGGTCTCACTAGGGTCCTCCTCAGTGGAGGAAGGGTCCTGTGCTGCTGGGTCAAACATATGGAGGGGGGGACTGAAGATGTATACTAGATTGAACTGGAAG
Source organism: Oncorhynchus nerka (assembly GCF_034236695.1). Classification (NCBI taxonomy): domain Eukaryota; kingdom Metazoa; phylum Chordata; class Actinopteri; order Salmoniformes; family Salmonidae; genus Oncorhynchus; species Oncorhynchus nerka. The sequence continues at coordinate 85,416,832 of NC_088415.1, forward strand.
TCAGTCGGAAGTTGACACTGGAAATCTTGTCTGTGGCCTAGGAAAGAAGGCCGCTCACTGTGAAGATTGGAGTATCGAAGTCTGTAAAAGAGGTCTGTGAAGATTGAGGTATCTAAGTCTGTAAAAGAGGTCTGTGAAGATTGAGGTATCTAAGTCTGTAAAAGAGGTCTGTGAAGATTGATGTATCTAAGTCTGTAAAAGAGGTCTGTGAAGATTGAGGTATGGAAGTCTGTAAAAGGTGAACATGTGTCTTGAGGTCCAAGACACATGAAGAAGTTCCTGTTCATGGCGTTTGAGCAGAAAGAACAATGTGATGGAAAAGGACTGCTTTGCACAATCACTGAGAATGTGTTATAGTTTTGTATTGTCTGATGCCTGTCTATTTATTTGGGTATTTATTAGCAGTCATTTTGTTCTAGAAATGTTTGTACTGTAGAGTGCACTGGACAGCACTGTCCTGTACCGTTCCACAACATTTGTTATATTTATGTGTACATTTTTTATACCCAGAACTCCTTATGTGAGAGGAAATTATTTGAATAAAATCGGAACTATATAAAACAACACGATATGAAGTTTTACTCTATTCATTTTCATTACCAGATCAAAAACAACAGCAATTATTCAGATCCAGCTTTCTTATATGTTCAACATTCAATAAGACGAAACATACAAAGATCTCCTTCAATTCTGTCTGTTTTCTAACCTACACGTACGTTGAAAGGGTAACGCGACAGAGGATTAGAAAAGAAATGACTCTATGAAAAGATAATCACCACCCACTGCTACCCCCCTGGGCACACACTGGTAGAATCAATGTTGTTTCAAAGTCATTTCAATGAAATGACGTTGAACCAATGTGGAATAGACGTTGAATTGACATCTGTGCCCACATGCACCATAGACTCCCCTCTAATTGGGATGAACCCCTTGCCTCCGAGTCGCAGGGCTCTTGTGTATGTGGGGGGTAGACTGCAGGAACGTCTGGAATAGCCTCCCTGAGGTGTTTTCCCTGTATGCAGCTGCCGAGAGCGTGGGCTGGCCGTGGTCTCCATGGAGACTAGCGATCACCCATTGTACACCTCTTCAGGTTTGCTTACCTCAGCTCGCCCACGAGTGAACTGCTCAGAGCCATGGTGACTCACATCACATACCCTCCATCTCTTCTCCCTCCCTCTCTTCCCACAAAATGTATGAAAGCCAGATATATACAATAAAAAAGGACTTGTACAAAAAAAAGCAGGCTCTATTGATATAATTAGTGTATGAAATGTCCTAAACAGTATTGAACTTGATGGTAAACATAGTCGACAGATGCTATTCAGATGTTGCCAAAACAATGATTGGTAAATGTTGTTTTGTACCTGTTATTTTTTAACAATCTTAAGAGCTGTCGTTTTAATGTGTGAAACCGCAGTTTTATCAGACATTTTCTGTTTTGTCTTCTGTTGTGAGGGATCCGTCAAGCACTTTCTAATCTGTTGTGACCAATCCTTGGTACGCCTACCCTACCTGGTGTTTAGGGAATAGACAGAGCAGTAAAGTAAAGAATATTTGGTCCAACCTATAGACATCAATCCTTGGTAGGCCTACCCTACCTGGTGTTTAGGGAATAGACAGAGCAGTAAAGTAAAGAATATTTGGTCCAACCTATAGACATCAATCCTTGGTACGCCTACCCTACCTGGTGTTTAGGGAATAGACAGAGCAGTAAAGTAAAGAATATTTGGTCCAACCTATAGACATCAATCCTTGGTACGCCTACCCTACCTGGTGTTTAGGGAATAGACAGAGCAGTAAAGTAAAGAATATTTGGTCCAACCTATAGACATCAATCCTTGGTAGGCCTACCCTACCTGGTGTTTAGGGAATAGACAGAGCAGTAAAGTAAAGAATATTTGGTCCAACCTATAGACATCAATCCTTGGTACGCCTAACCTACCTGGTGTTTAGGGAATAGACAGAGCAGTAAAGTAAAGAATATTTGGTCCAACCTATAGACATCAATCCTTGGTACGCCTAACCTACGCCTCCAACCCTACCTGGTGTTTAGGGAATAGACAGAGCAGTAAAGTAAAGAATATTTGGTCCAACCTATAGACATCAATCCTTGGTACGCCTAACCTACCTGGTGTTTAGGGAATAGACAGAGCAGTAAAGTAAAGAATATTTGGTCCAACCTATAGACATCAATCCTTGGTACGCCTACCCTACCTGGTGTTTAGGGAATAGACAGAGCAGTAAAGTAAAGAATATTTGGTCCAACCTATAGACATCAATCCTTGGTACGCCTAACCTACCTGGTGTTTAGGGAATAGACAGAGCAGTAAAGTAAAGAATATTTGGTCCAACCTATAGACATCAATCCTTGGTACGCCTACCCTACCTGGTGTTTAGGGAATAGACAGAGCAGTAAAGTAAAGAATATTTGGTCCAACCTATAGACATCAATCCTTGGTACGCCTAACCTACCTGGTGTTTAGGGAATAGACAGAGCAGTAAAGTAAAGAATATTTGGTCCAACCTATAGACATCAATCCTTGGTACGCCTAACCTACCTGGTGTTTTGGGAATAGACAGAGCAGTAAAGTAAAGAATATTTGGTCCAACCTATAGACATCAATCCTTGGTACGCCTAACCCTACCTGGTGTTTAGGGAATAGACAGAGCAGTAAAGTAAAGAATATTTGGTCCAACCTATAGACATCAAGCCTTGGTACGCCTAACCTACCTGGTGTTTAGGGAATAGACAGAGCAGTAAAGTAAAGAATATTTGGTCCAACCTATAGACATCAATCCTTGGTACGCCTAACCTACCTGGTGTTTAGGGAATAGACAGAGCAGTAAAGTAAAGAATATTTGGTCCAACCTATAGACATCAATCCTTGGTACGCCTAACCTACCTACCTGGTGTTTAGGGAATAGACAGAGCAGTAAAGTAAAGAATATTTGGTCCAACCTATAGACATCAATCCTTGGTACGCCTAACCTACCTGGTGTTTAGGGAATAGACAGAGCAGTAAAGTAAAGAATATTTGGTCCAACCTATAGACATCAATCCTTGGTACGCCTAACCTACCTGGTGTTTAGGGAATAGACAGAGCAGTAAAGTAAAGAATATTTGGTCCAACCTATAGACATCAATCCTTGGTACGCCTAACCTACCTGGTGTTTAGGGAATAGACAGAGCAGTAAAGTAAAGAATATTTGGTCCAACCTATAGACATCAATCCTTGGTACGCCTAACCTACCTGGTGTTTAGGGAATAGACAGAGCAGTAAAGTAAAGAATATTTGGTCCAACCTATAGACATCAATCCAGTAAAGTAAAGAATATTTGGTCAACGCCTAACCTACCTGGTGTTTAGGGAATAGACAGAGCAGTAAAGTAAAGAATATTTGGTCCAACCTATAGACATCAATCCTTGGTACGCCTAACCTACCTGGTGTTTAGGGAATAGACAGAGCAGTAAAGTAAAGAATATTTGGTCCAACCTATAGACATCAATCCTTGGTACGCCTAACCTACCTGGTGTTTAGGGAATAGACAGAGCAGTAAAGTAAAGAATATTTGGTCCAACCTATAGACATCAATCCTTGGTACGCCTAACCTACCTGGTGTTTAGGGAATAGACAGAGCAGTAAAGTAAAGAATATTTGGTCCAACCTATAGACATCAATCCTTGGTACGCCTACCCTACCTGGTGTTTAGGGAATAGACAGAGCAGTAAAGTAAAGAATATTTGGTCCAACCTATAGACATCAATCCTTGGTACGCCTACCCTACCTGGTGTTTAGGGAATAGACAGAGCAGTAAAGTAAAGAATATTTGGTCCAACCTATAGACATCACGTAACAGGACTAGATTGTAACTGTGGCAAGAGATATAAGATTTATATACAATATATATACAGTATATACTAGTGTTGTCACAATATGAGCATTTTGACTTCAATACCAATATCAGGTTTAGTATCACAATATTCGATACCATCACAATGCTTGATAAAACACAATATCCGATACCATCACAATGCTTGATAAAACACAATATCCGATACCATCACAATGCTTGATAAAACACAATATCCGATACCATCACAATGCTTGATAAAACACAATATTCGATACCATCACAATGCTTGATACCAAAACGATACCAAAATAACACCAAAACGAGACCACGCCAAAAAAAAGTGAAAGAATGGCACTTGATCCAGACAATATCATTTAAAAATTTTGATTTTGAATGTATGCATTAATTAATCAATTGTTCAATCAATTTGACTTTGTTTTTCTAACTAATCTAACTACATAACAGTTCCAATCCAAGATGGCGTAGCAGTCAGACGTATTTGTCCTTCGTCTTGTCGTGTCCCATGTATACTTATTTTTATATATTTTTATTCGCATATCTTTTTATATTTTTCTAAACCCTTACTTCAAAATACTCTCCTGCAACCCGCCTCACCCAATGTGGTGTGGACCTGCTTTTCTCTAACGTATTTTTCTTTGCCTCTTACTGGAATCTCTCCAACATAAACTAGCCAGCTAACTAGCCAGCTAACGGTCATCAGCTAACCTTTAGCTCGGAAAGCTCTCACCAGTTTGTACAACGTGATTCAACCAGAGCATACCGGACCTATTTTTTTCTCTCCATATCCCCGGATTCCTATCGCAAGCTCTGAACCTTCTCACCTTCCGACCTTCGCAGCTAACGTCCCCTGAATGCTAGCTGTCTAGAGCACAACGGACTGTTGGCTTACGAAGCCCATCGAATACATTCCGAAGCCACTATCTAGCAGTCAGCTATTTGAAGCACATTGGACTGCTGACTTAAGAGGCCCTTCGGACATATTTCTTCGGCCACTATACATATTTAGCCAATTGGCCTGGTTTACCACACAGAGCCCTGCTGATCCGTCCGCTGATGTAACTGCACGAGGGGGCCATAACAGACTTCCCTCCGTCGCGTCATCCCTCTAAAGCCTTTCTGTTAGCCTGCTAGCCCCATGCCGCTAGCTGCCTGAAGCCACGCACTGGACTTGTATGATCACCCGGCTACGCATGCCTTTCCCTAACGTCACCACGCCGTGTCGATTGCTGTTCTGGTTTGTAACTATTGTTTTATTTCACTGTAGAGCCTCTAGCACTGCTCAACACGCCTCGGCTAACAATTTAGTTCCACCCCCCCACACACGCAGTGACATCCCCTGGTTTAAATGCTATTTCTAGAGATGATATCTCTTTCATTATCACTATATGCACAGGTTTACCCCCACTGTATTCACATCCTACTATACCTTTGTCTGTACATTATGCCTTGAATATATTCTACCGTGCCCAGAAATCTGCTCCTTTTACTCTCTGTTCTGAACGTACTAGATGTCCAGTTCTGTTAGCCTTTAGACGTACCCTTATCCTACTCCTCCTCTGTTCCTGATGTAGAGGTTAATCCAGGTTCTGCAGTGTCTACCTCCACTCCCATCCCCCAGGCTGTTTGTTTTGTTTTATTCACTGCACAATCCACCAATCCGGATGTCCTAGCCGTGTCTGAATCCTGGCTTAGGAAGACCACCAAAAACCTTGACATTTCAATTCCCAACTATAACATTTTCCAACGAGATAGAACTGCCAAAGGGGTGTCTGGCTAGACTGTAAACTCTCTTTCCAGACTTACATTAAGCATCTCCAATCAAAAATGTAATTTAGAATCGGCTCCCTATTTCGCAACAAAGCTTCCTTCACTCATACTGCCAAACATACCCTCGTAAAACTGACCATCCTACTGATCCTTGACTTCGGCGATGTCATCTATAAAATAGCCTCCAACACTCTACTCAGCAAACTGGATGTAGTCTATCACAGTGCCATCCGTTTTGTCACCAAAGCCCCATGTACTACCCACCACTGCGACCTGTACGCTCTCGTTGGTTGGCCCTCGCTTCATACTCGTTGCCAAACCCACTGGCTACAGGTTATTTACAAGTCTCTGCTAGGTAAAGCCCCGCCCTATCTCAGCTCGCTGGTCACCATAGCAGCACCCACTCGTAGCACACGCTCCAGCAGGTATATCTCACTGGTCACCCCCAAAGCCAATTCCTCCTTCGGTAGCCTTTCCTTCCAGTTCTCTGCTGCAACTGACTGGAACGAACTGCAAAAATCACTGAAGCTGGAGATTCCCATCTCCCTCACTAGCTTTAAGAACCAGCTGTCAGAGCAGCTCACAGATCACTGCACCTGTTCATAGCCCATCTGTATACAGCCCATCTATCTACCTCATTCCCATACTGTATTTATTTATTTAGCTCCTTTTGCACCACAGTATCTCTACTTGCACATCCATCTTTTGCACATCTACCATTCCAGTGTTTAATTGCCACATTGTAATTATTTCGCCACCATGGCCTATTTATTGCCTTAACTCCCTTATTTGACCTTATTTGCACTCACTGTATATATACTTTTTTGCCTACTGTATTATTGACTGTATGTTTTGTTCATTCCATGTGTAACTCTGTGTTTTTTGTGTCGACCTGCTATGCTTTATCTTGGCCAGGTCGCAGTTGCAAATGAGAACTTGTTCTCAACTAGCTTACCTAGTTAAATAAAGGTTAAATTAAATTACAGCATAATGGTAATCACAGTGCTTAATTTGAGCCGGATCCTGGGCACCTCTCCGTTTGTTTCCGATACCTATTTGACCGGATCAGATACCTATCCTGGCATGAAAAACAACTATCACGTTTTGCAATGTAACATTTTTTATAAAACGGATCAAAGTTCATTCGAGTTGCCTCTTAGTTAATTATCCTGCCCCCACAAAAAAAGTAATGTGAAAAAGTTGATTTTCAGCCCGGGCCTAATATACTAATTTAGGTTTGAGACGAACGCGTTGCGGTGGCTGTGTGAGAAGCGCGCCGTTATGTCTCACATAGCTTTCTATGATCTCTCTCTACTCTGATAGGCATGAACCTGCAACTCTCATCTCTCCAGTGTTGCACTTCATCATTTTATTTCCTTCATAGCCACGTGAAGGGTTCTGAACGAACTGCAGCACCCCTGATACATTGAAATACATTCGCCAAAGTTATACCGTTACTGCTGTCTGTTTCAGAAAGAAATGACATCATTCAGAGTAGTGTACTACACGGAGAGAAGGCTTGTAGTTTAGCGACAAGAGGATCAACAGCTGTGGATTGCAGCCCAATAACAAGGAATAGTCTAGTCGGGAACGCGCGGCTAATCTGTCAGTGAATAAACAGCACGCAGACAAAATAGGCATTTCGCAATATTTCAAATCCAATCGAGGGAAAACCCAGGTTGGAAAGCGAATGGCTCCTGCTGAAAAGAGAAGACTCTGTGTTGTAGGCTACCAAAATATTTGATCAACTTCCAAATATTGTTTTACAAAAGAGAGAGAGAGAGGCCTTTGGCACGAGCACATAGGCACAGAGCAGTAGAGTAGAGGCACAGAGCAGTAGAGTAGAGGCACAGAGCAGTAGAGTGGAGACACAGAGCAGTAGAGTCAGTAGAGTAGAGGCACAGAGCAGTAGAGTAGTGGCACAGAGCAGGAGAGTAGAGGCACAGAGCAGTAGAGCAGTAGAGTAGAGGCACAGAGCAGTAGAGTAGAGGCACAGAGCAGTAGAGTAGAGGCACAGAGCAGTAGAGTAGAGGTGTGCCTCTACTCCACTGCTCTGTGCCTCTACTCTACTGCTCTGTGCCTCTACTCTCCTGCTCTGTGTCTCTATTCTACTGCTCTGTGCCTCTACTCTACTGCTCTGTGCCTCTACTCTACTGCTCTGTGCCTCTACTCTACTGCTCTGCGCCTCTACTCTTCTACTCTACTGCTCTGTGCCTCTACTCTCCTGCTCTGTGTCTCTATTCTACTGCTCTGTGCCTCTACTCTACTGCTCTGTGCCTCTACTCTACTGCTCTGTGCCTCTACTCTACTGCTCTCTGCCTCTACTCTACAGCTCCGTGCATCTATTCTACTGACTCTACTGCTCTGTACCTCTACTCTACTGCTCTCTGCCTCTACTCTACTGCTCTGTACCTCTACTCTACTGACTCTACTGCTCTGTACCTCTACTCTACTGACTCTACTGCTCTGTACCTCTACTCTACTGACTCTACTGCTCTGTACCTCTACTCTACTGACTCTACTGCTCTGTGTCTCTACTCTACTGCTCTGTGTCTCTACTCTACTGACTCTACTGCTCTGTGTCTCTACTCTACTGACTCTACTGCTCTGTGTCTCTACTCTACTGCTCTGTACCTCTACTCTACTGCTCTGTGCCTCTACTCTACTGCTATGTGCCTCTACTCTACTGACTCTACTGCTCTGTGCCTCTACTCTACTGCTCTGTGCCTCTACTCTACTGCTCTGTAACTCTACTCTACTGCTCTGTGCATCTACTCTACTGACTCTACTGCTCTGTGCCTCTACTCTACTGCTCTGTAACTCTATTCTACTGCTCTGTGCATCTACTCTACTGACTCTACTGCTCTGTGCCTCTACTCTACTGCTCTGTACCTCTACTCTACTGCTCTGTACCTCTACTCTACTGCTCTGTGCCTCTACCCTACTGCTCTGTGCCTCTACCCTACTGCTCTGTGCCTCTACTGCTCTGTGCCTCTACTCTACTGCTCTGTGCCTCTACTCTACTGCTCTGTGCCTCTACTCTACTGCTCTCTGCCTCTACTCTACTGCTCCGTGCCTCTACTCTACTGACTCTACTGCTCTGTGCCTCTACTCTACTGACTCTACTGCTCTGTACCTCTACTCTACTGCTCTGTACCTCTACTCTACTGCTCTGTGCCTCTACTCTACTGCTCTGTGCCTCTACTCTACTGCTCTGTGCCTCTACTCTACTGCTCTGTGCCTCTACTCTACTGCTCTGTGCCTCTACTACTGCTCTGCTGCCTGCTCTGTCTACTGCTCTGTGCCACTACTCTACTGCTCTGTGCCTCTACTCTACTGCTCTGTGCCTCTACTCTACTGCTCTGTGCCTCTACTCTACTGCTCTACTGCTCTGTGCCTCTACTCTCCTGCTCTGTGCCACTACTCTACTGCTCTGTGCCTCTACTCTACTGACTCTACTGCTCTGTGTCTCTACTCTACTGCTCTGTGCCTCTACTCTACTGACTCTACTGCTCTGTGCCTCTACTCTACTGCTCTGTGCCTCTACTCTACTGACTCTACTGCTCTGTGCCTCTACTCTACTGCTCTGTGTCTCTACTCTACTGCTCTCTGGCTCTATTCTACTGCTCTGTGCCTCTACTCTACTGACTCTACTGCTCTGTGCCTCTACTCTACTGCTCTGTGTCTCTACTCTACTGCTCTGTGCCTCTATTCTACTGCTCTGTACCTCTACTCTACTGCTCTGTACCTCTACTCTACTGCTCTGTGCCTCTACTCTACTGCTCTGTACCTCTACTCTACTGGTATGTACCTCTACTCTACTGCTCTGTGCCTCTACTCTACTGCTCTGTGTCTCTACTCGACTGCTCTCTGCCTCTATTCTACTGCTCTGTGCCTCTACTCTACTGCTCTGTGCCTCTACTCTACTGCTCTGTACCTCTACTCTACTGACTCTACTGCTCTGTGCCTCTACTCTACTGCTCTGTGCCTCTACTCTACTGCTCTGTGCCTCTACTCTACTGCTCTGTGTCTCTACTCTACTGACTCTACTGCTCTGTGTCTCTACTCTACTGCTCTGTACCTCTACTCTACTGCTCTGTGCCTCTACTCTACTGCTATGTGCCTCTACTCTACTGACTCTACTGCTCTGTGCCTCTACTCTACTGCTCTGTGCCTCTACTCTACTGCTCTGTAACTCTACTCTACTGCTCTGTGCATCTACTCTACTGACTCTACTGCTCTGTGCCTCTACTCTACTGCTCTGCCTCTACTCTACTCTATTCTACTGCTCTGTGCATCTACTCTACTGACTCTACTGCTCTGTGCCTCTACTCTACTGCTCTGTACCTCTACTCTACTGCTCTGTACCTCTACTCTACTGCTCTGTGCCTCTACCTACTGCTCTGTGCCTCTACCTCTACTGCTCTGTGCCTCCTCTACTGCTCTGTGCCTCTACTCTACTGCTCTGTGCCTCTACTCTACTGCTCTGTGCCTCTACTCTACTGCTCTCTGCCTCTACTCTACTGCTCTGTGCCTCTACTCTACTGACTCTACTGCTCTGTGCCTCTACTCTACTGACTCTACTGCTCTGTGCCTCTACTCTACTGCTCTGTGCCTCTACTCTACTGCTCTGTGCCTCTACTCTACTGCTCTGTGCCTCTACTCTACTGCTCTGTGCCTCTACTCTACTGCTCTGTGCCTCTACTCTACTGCTCTGTGCCTCTACTCTACTGCTCTACTGCTCTGTGCCTCTACTCTACTGCTCTGTGCCACTACTCTACTGCTCTGTGCCTCTACTCTACTGCTCTGTGCCTCTACTCTACTGCTCTGTGCCTCTACTCTACTGCTCTGTGCCTCTACTCTCCTGCTCTGTGCCACTACTCTACTGCTCTGTGCCTCTACTCTACTGACTCTACTGCTCTGTGTCTCTACTCTACTGCTCTGTGCCTCTACTCTACTGACTCTACTGCTCTGTACCTCTACTCTACTGCTCTACTGCTCTGTGCCTCTACTCTACTGACTCTACTGCTCTGTGCCTCTACTCTACTGCTCTGTGTCTCTACTCTACTGCTCTCTGGCTCTACTGCTCTACTGCTCTGTGCCTCTACTCTACTGCTCTGTGCCTCTACTCTCTACTCTACTGCTCTGTGCCTCTACTCTACTGCTCTGTGTCTCTACTCTACTGCTCTGTGCCTCTATTCTACTGCTCTGCCTCTACTCTACTGCTCTGTACCTCTACTCTACTGCCTCTACTCTACTGCTCTGTGTACCTCTACTCTACTGCTCTGTACCTCTACTCTACTGCTCTGTGCCTCTACTCTACTGCTCTGTGCTCTGTGCCTACTGCTCTACTACTCTACTGCTCTGTGCCTCTACTCTACTGCTCTGTGCCTCTACTCTACTGCTCTGTGCCTCTACTCTACTGCTCTGCCTCTACTCTACTGCTCTCTGCCTCTACTCTACTGCTCTGTGCCTCTACTCTACTGCTCTGACTCTACTGCTCTGTGCCTCTACTCTACTGACTCTACTGCTCTGTGCCTCTACTCTACTGCTCTGTGCTCCTCTACTCTACTGCTCTGTGCCTCTACTCTACTGCTCTGTGCTCTCTACTCTACTGCTCTGTGCCTCTACTCTACTGCTCTGTGCCTCTACTCTACTACTCTACTGCTCTGTGCCTCTACTCTACTGCTCTGTGCCTCTACTGCTCTGTGCCTCTCTACTGCTCTGTGCCTCTACTCTACTCTACTGCTCTGTGCCTCTACTCTACTGCTCTGTGCCTCTACTGCTACTGACTCTACTGCTCTGTGCCTCTACTCTACTGCTCTGTGCCTCTACTCTACTGCTCTGCTCTGCCTCTACTCTACTGACTCTACTGCTCTGTGCCTCTACTCTACTGCTCTGTGCCTCTACTCTACTGTCTCTACTCTACTGCTCTGTGCCTCTACTCTACTGCTCTGTGCTCCTCTACTCTACTGCTCTGTGCCTCTACTCTACTGCTCTGCTCTCTACTCTCTACTCTACTGCTCTGTGCCTCTACTCTACTGCTCTGTGCCTCTACTCTACTGCCTCTACTCTACTGCTCTGCCTCTACTCTACTACTCTACTGCTCTGTGCCTCCTCTACTGCTCTGTGCCTCTATTCTACTGCTCTGTGCCTCTACTCTACTGCTCTGTGCCTCTACTCTACTGCTCTGTGCCTCTACTCTACTGCTCTGTGCCTCTACTCTACTGCTCTGTGCCTCTACTCTACTGCTCTGTACTGCTCTCTACTCTCTACTCTACTGCTCTGTGTCTCTACTCTACTGCTCTGTGCCTCTACTCTACTGCTCTGACTCTACTCTCTGTGCCTCTATTCTACTGCTCTGTGCCTCTACTGCTCTGTGCCTCTATTCTACTGCTCTGTGCCTCTACTCTACTGCTCTGTACTGCTCTGTGCCTCTACTCTACTGCTCTGTGCCTCTACTCTACTGACTCTACTGCTCTGTGCCTCTACTCTACTGCTCTGTGCCTCTACTCTCCTGCTCTGTGCCTCTACTCTACTGCTCTGTGCCTCTATTCTACTGCTCTGTGCCTCTACTCTACTGCTCTGTGCCTCTACTCTACTGCTCTGTGCCTCTACTCTACTGTCTCTACTCTACTGTGCTCTCTACTCTACTGCTCTACTGCCTCTACTGCTCTACTGCTCTGTCTCTACTCTACTGCTCTGTGCCTCTACTCTACTGCTCTGTCTGTGTCTCTCTCTGCTCTGTGCCTCTACTCTACTGCTCTGTGCCTCTACTCTACTGCTCTGTGCCTCTACTCTACTGACTCTACTGCTCTGTGCCTCTACTGACTCTACTGCTCTGTGCCTCTACTCTACTGCTCTGTGCCTCTACTCTACTCTACTGCTCTGTGCCTCTACTCTACTGCTCTGTGCCTCTACTCTACTGACTCTACTGCTCTCTGCCTCTACTCTACTCTACTGCTCTGTGCCTCTACTCTACTGCTCTGTGCCTCTACTCTACTGCTCTGTGCCTCCTCTACTCTACTGCTCTGTGCCTCTACTCTACTGCTCTGCTCTGTGCTCTCTACTCTACTGCTCTGTGCCTCTACTCTACTGCTACTCTACTACTCTGTGCCTCTACTCTACTGTTCTCTCTCTACTGCTCTGTGCCTCTACTCTCTGCTCTGTGCCTCTACTCTACTGCTCTGTGCCTCTACTCTACTGCTCTGTGCCTCTACTCTACTGCTCTGTGCCTCTACTCTACTGCTCTGTGCCTCTACTCTACTGCTCTGTGCCTCTACTCTACTGCTCTACTGCTCTGTGCCTCTACTCTCCTGCTCTGTGCCTCTACTCTACTGCTCTGTGCCTCTACTCTACTGCTCTGTGCCTCTACTCTACTGCTCTGTGCCTCTACTCTACTGCTCTGTGCCTCTACTCTACTGCTCTGTGCCTCTACTCTACTGCTCTGTGCCTCTACTCTACTGACTCTACTGCTCTGTGCCTCTACTCTACTGCTCTGTGCCTCTACTCTACTGCTCTGTGCCTCTACTCTACTGCTCTGTGCCTCTACTCTACTGCTCTGTGCTCTACTCTACTGCTCTGTCTCTACTCTACTGCTCTCTACTCTCTCTACTCTACTGCTCTGTGCCTCTACTCTACTGCTCTGTGCCTCTATTCTACTGCTCTGTGCCTCTACTGCCTCTACTCTACTGCTCTGTGCCTCTACTCTACTGCTGTCTCTACTCTACTGCTCTGTGCCTCTATTCTACTGCTCTGTACCTCTACTCTACTGCTCTGTGCCTCTACTCTACTGCTCTGTCTCTACTCTACCTCTACTCTACTGCTCTGTGCCTCTCTGTACCTCTACTCTACTGCTCTGTGCCTCTACTGCTCTGTGCCTCTACTCTACTGCTCTGTACTCTACTGCTCTCTACTCTACTGCTCTGTGCCTCTATTCTACTGCTCTGTGCCTCTACTCTACTGCTCTGTGCCTCTACTCTACTGCTCTGTGCCTCTACTCTACTGCTCTGTACCTCTACTCTACTGACTCTACTGCTCTGTGCCTCTACTCTACTGCTCTGTGCCTCTACTCTACTGCTCTGTGCCTCTACTCTACTGCTCTGTGTCTCTACTCTACTGCTCTCTGCCTCTACTCTACTGCTCTGTGTCTCTACTCTACTGCTCTGTCTACTCTCTGACTCTACTGCTCTGTGCCTCTACTCTACTGCTCTGTGCCTCTACTCTACTGACTCTACTGCTCTGTGCCTCTACTCTACTGCTCTGTGTCTCTATTCTACTGCTCTGTGCCTCTACTCTACTGCTCTGTGCCTCTACTCTACTGCTCTGTGCCTCTACTACTCTACTGCTCTGTGCCTCTACTCTACTGCTCTGTGCCTCTACTCTACTGCTCTGTGCCTCTACTCTACTGCTCTGTGCCTCTACTCTACTGCTCTGTCTGTGCCTCTACTCTACTACTCTACTGCTCTCTGTGCTCCTCTACTCTACTGCTCTCTACTGCTCTGTGCCTCTACTCTACTGCTCTGTGCCTCTACTCTACTGCTCTGTGCCTCTACTCTACTGCTCTGTGCCTCTACTCTACTCTGTGCCTCTACTCTACTGCTCTGTGCCTCTACTCTACTGCTCTGCTCTCTACTCTACTGCTCTGTGCCTCTACTCTCTACTGCTCTGTGCCTCTACTCTACTGACTCTACTGCTCTGTGCCTCTACTCTACTGCTCTGCCTCTACTCTACTGCTCTGTGCCTCTACTCTACTGCTCTGTGCCTCTACTCTACTGCTCTGTGCCTCTACTCTACTGCTCTGTGCCTCCTCTACTGCTCTGTGTTCTCTACTCTACTGCTCTGTGCCTCTACTCTACTGCTCTGTGCCTCTACTCTACTGACTCTACTGCTCTGTGCCTCTACTCTACTGCTCTGTGCCTCTACTCTACTGCTCTACTGCTCTGTGCTCTCTACTCTACTGCTCTGTGCTACTCTACTCTACTGCTCTGTGCCTACTACTACTCTACTGCTCTGCTCTGTGCCTCTACTCTACTGCTCTGTGCCTCTACTCTACTGCTCTGTGCCTCTACTCTACTGCTCTGTGCCTCTACTCTACTGCTCTGTGCTCTACTCTACTCTACTCTACTGCTCTGTGCCTCTACTCTACTGCTCTGTGCCTCTCTCTACTGCTCTGTGCCTCTACTCTACTGACTCTACTGCTCTGTGCCTCTACTCTACTGCTCTGTGCCTCTGTCTCTACTCTACTGCTCTGTGCCTCTATTCTACTGCTCTGTGCCTCTACTCTACTGCTCTGCTCCTCTACTCTACTGCTCTGTGCCTCTACTCTCTACTCTGCTCTGCCTCTACTCTCTGTGTCTCTACTCTACTGCTCTGTGCCTCTACTCTACTGCTCTGTGCCTCTACTCTACTGCTCTGTGCTCTGTGCCTCTACTCTACTGCTCTGTGCTACTCTACTCTACTGCTCTGTGCCTCTACTCTACTGCTCTGTGCCTCTACTCTACTGCTCTGTGCCTCTACTCTACTGCTCTGTACCTCTCTCTACTGCTCTGTACTCTACCTCTACTCTACTGCTCTGTGCCTCTACTCTACTGCTCTGTGCCTCTATTCTACTGCTCTGTGCCTCTCTACTGCTCTGTGCCTCTACTCTACTGCTCTGTGCCTCTACTCTACTGCTCTGTGCCTCTACTCTACTGCTCTGTGCCTCTACTCTACTGCTCTGTGCCTCTACTCTACTGCTCTGTACCTCTACTCTACTGCTCTGTGCCTCTACTCTACTGCTCTGTGCCTCTACTCTACTGCTCTGTGCCTCTACTCTACTGCTCTGTGCCTCTACTCTACTGCTCTGTGCCTCTACTCTGTGCCTCTACTCTACTGCTCTGCTGCCTCTACTCTACTGCTCTGTGTGCCTCTACTCTACTGCTCTGCCTCTACTGCTCTGTGCCTCTACTCTACTGCTCTCTACTCTACTGCTCTCTACTCTACTGCTCTGTGCCTCTACTCTACTCTACTGCTCTGTGCCTCTACTCTACTGCTCTGTGCCTCTACTCTACTGCTCTGTGCCTACTGCTCTACTCTACTGCTCTGTGCCTCTACTCTACTGCTCTGTGCCTCTACTCTACTGCTCTGTGCCTCTACTCTACTGCTCTGTGCCTCTACTCTACTGCTCTACTGCTCTGTGCCTCTACTCTACTGCTCTGTGCCACTACTCTACTGCTCTGTGCCTCTACTCTACTGCTCTGTGCCTCTACTCTACTGCTCTGTGCCTCTACTCTACTGCTACTCTACTGTGCCTCTACTCTACTGCTCTGTGCCTCTACTGCTCTACTGCTCTGTCCTCTGTGCCTCTATTCTACTGCTCTGTGCCTCTATTCTACTGCTCTGTGCCTCTACTCTACTGCTCTGTGCCTCTACTCTACTGCTCTGTGCCTCTACTCTACTGCTCTGTGCCTCTACTCTACTGCTCTGTGCCTCTACTCTACTGCTCTGTGCCTCTACTCTACTGCTCTGTGCCTCTACTCTACTGCTCTGTGTCTCTACTCTACTGCTCTCTACCTCTACTCTACTGCTCTGTACCTCTACTCTACTGCTCTGTGCCTCTACTCTACTGCTCTGTGCCTCTACTCTACTGCTCTGTGCCTCTACTCTACTGCTCTGTGCCTCTACTCTACTGCTCTGTGCCTCTACTCTACTGACTCTACTGCTCTGTGCCTCTACTCTACTGCTCTGTGCCTCTACTCTACTGACTCTACTGCTCTGTGCCTCTACTCTACTGCTCTGTGTCTCTATTCTACTGCTCTGTGCCTCTTCTCTACTCTACTGCTCTGTACCTCTACTCTACTGCTCTACTGCTCTGTGCCTCTACTCTACTGCTCTGTGCCACTACTCTACTGCTCTGTGCCTCTACTCTACTGCTCTGTGCCTCTACTCTACTGCTCTGTGCCTCTACTCTACTGCTCTGTGCCTCTACTCTACTGCTCTGTGCCTCTACTCTACTGCCTCTACTCTCTGTGCCTCTACTCTACTGCTCTGTGCCTCTACTCTACTGCTCTGTGCCTCTACTCTACTACTCTACTGCTCTACTGCTCTGCCTCTACTCTACTGCTCTGTGTCTCTACTCTACTGCTCTGTGCCTCTACTCTACTCTACTGACTCTACTGCTCTGTGCTCTACTCTACTGCTCTGTCTCTACTCTACTGCTCTGTGCCTCTACTCTACTGCTCTGTGCCTCTACTCTACTGCTCTGTGCCTCTATTCTACTGCTCTACTGCTCTCTACTCTACTGCTCTGTGCCTCTACTCTACTGCTCTGTGCCTCTACTCTACTGACTCTACTGCTCTGTGCCTCTACTCTACTGCTCTGTGCCTCTACTCTACTGCTCTACTGCTCTCTACTCTCTGCTCTCTGCCTCTATTCTCTGCCTCTACTCTACTGCTCTGTGCCTCTACTCTACTGCTCTGTGCCTCTCTACTCTACTGCTCTGTGCCTCTACTCTACTGCTCTGTGCCTCTACTCTACTGCTCTGTGCCTCTACTCTACTGCTCTGTGCTACTCTACTCTACTGCTCTGTGCCTCTACTCTACTGCTCTGTGCCTCTACTCTACTCTACTGCTCTGTGCCTCTCTACTGCTCTGTGCCTCTACTCTACTGCTCTGTGTCTCTACTCTACTGCTCTGTGCCTCTACTCTACTCTACTCTACTCTCTGCTCTGTGCCTCTACTCTACTGCTCTGTGCCTCTACTCTACTGCTCTGTGCCTCTACTCTACTGCTACTCTGTGCCTCTACTCTACTGCTCTGTGCTCTCTACTCTACTGCTCTGTGCCTCTACTCTACTGCTCTGTGCCTCTACTCTACTACTGCTCTGTGCCTCTACTCTACTGCTCTGTGCCTCTACTCTACTGCTCTGTGCCTCTACTCTACTGCTCTGTGCTACTCTCTACTCTACTGCTCTGTGTCTCTACTCTACTGCTCTGTGCCTCTATTCTACTGCTCTGTGCCTCTACTCTACTGCTCTGTGCCTCTACTCTACTGCTCTGTACCTCTACTCTGCTCTGTGCCTCTACTCTACTGCTCTACTGCTCTGTGCCTCTACTCTACTGCTCTACTCTACTGCTCTGTGCCTCTACTCTACTGCTCTGTGCCTCTACTCTACTGCTCTACTGCTCTGTGCCTCTACTCTACTGCTCTGTGCCACTACTCTACTGCTCTGTGCCTCTACTCTACTGCTCTGTGCCTCTACTCTACTGCTCTGTGCCTCTACTCTACTGCTCTGTACTCTACTGCTCTACTCTACTCTACTGCTCTGTGCCTCTACTCTACTGCTCTGTGCCTCTACTCTACTGCTCTACTGCTCTGTCTACTCTACTCTACTGCTCTGCTCTGTGTCTCTACTCTACTGCTCTGTGCCTCTACTCTACTACTCTACTGCTCTGTGCCTCTACTCTACTGCTCTGTGCCTCTCTACTCTACTGTGCTCTCTGCTCTACTGCTCTGTGCCTCTACTCTACTGCTCTGTGCCTCTACTCTACTGCTCTGTGCCTCTACTCTACTGCTCTCTGCCTCTACTCTACTGCTCTGTGCCTCTACTCTACTGCTCTGTGCTCTACTGCTCTGCTCTGTGCCTCTACTCTACTGCTCTGTACCTCTACTCTACTGCTCTGTGCCTCTACTCTACTGCTCTGTACTCTACTGACTCTACTGCTCTGTGCCTCTACTCTACTGCTCTGTGCCTCTACTCTACTGCTCTGTACTCTCTACTGCTCTGTGCCTCTACTCTACTGCTCTATTCTACTGCTCTGTGCCTCTACTCTACTGCTCTGTGCCTCTACTCTACTGCTCTGTGCCTCTACTCTACTGCTCTGTGCCTCTACTCTACTGCTCTGTGCCTCTACTCTACTGCTCTGTACCTCTACTCTCTACTCTACTGCTCTGTGCCTCTACTCTACTGCTCTGTGCCTCTATTCTACTGCTCTGTGCCTCTACTCTACTGCTCTGTGCCTCTACTCTACTGCTCTACTGCTCTGTGCCTCTACTCTACTGCTCTGTGCCACTACTCTACTGCTCTGTGCCTCTACTCTACTGCTCTGTGCCTCTACTCTACTGCTCTGTGCCTCTACTCTACTCTACTGCTCTGTGCCTCTACTCTACTGCTCTGTGCCTCTACTCTACTGCTCTGTGCCTCTACTCTACTGCTCTGTGCCTCTATTCTACTACTGCTCTGTGCCTCTACTCTACTGCTCTGTGCCACTACTCTACTGCTCTGTGCCTCTACTCTACTGCTCTGTGCCTCTACTCTACTGCTCTGTGCCTCTACTCTACTGCTCTGTGCCTCTACTCTACTCTACTGACTACTCTACTGCTCTGTGCCTCTACTCTACTGCTCTGTGCCTCTACTCTACTGCTCTGCTCTGTACCTCTACTCTACTGCTCTGTGCCTCCTCTACTCTACTGCTCTGTGCCTCTACTCTACTGCTCTGTGCCTCTACTCTACTGCTCTCTACTCTACTGCTCTGTGCCTCTACTCTACTGCTCTGTGCCTCTACTCTACTGCTCTGTGCCTCTACTCTACTGCTCTGTGCCTCTACTCTACTGCTCTGTGCCTCTACTCTACTGCTCTGTGCCTCTACTCTACTACTGCTCTGTGCCTCTACTCTACTGCTCTGTGCCTCTCTACTGCTCTGTGTGCTCTCTACTCTACTGCTCTGTGCTCTCTACTCTACTACTGACTCTACTGCTCTGTGCCTCTACTCTACTGCTCTGTGTCTCTACTCTACTGCTCTCTGCCTCTATTCTACTGCTCTCTACTCTACTGCTCTGTGCCTCTACTCTACTGCTCTGTGCCTCTACTCTACTGCTCTGTGCCTCTACTCTACTGCTCTGTGCCTCTACTCTACTGACTCTACTGCTCTGTGCCTCTACTCTACTGCTCTGTGCCTCTACTCTACTGACTCTACTGCTCTGTGCCTCTACTCTACTGCTCTGTGTCTCTACTCTACTGCTCTGTGCCTCTACTCTACTGCTCTGTGCCTCTACTCTACTGCTCTGTGCCTCTACTCTACTACTCTACTGCTCTGTGCCTCTACTCTACTGCTCTGTGTCTCTACTCTACTGCTCTGTGCCTCTACTCTACTGCTCTGTGCCTCTACTCTACTGCTCTGTGCCTCTACTCTACTGCTCTGTGCCTCTACTCTACTGCTCTGTGCCTCTACTCTACTGCTCTGTGCCTCTACTCTACTGCTCTGTGCCTCTACTCTACTGCTCTGCCTCTCTACTGCTCTGTGCCTCTACTCTACTGCTCTGTGTCTCTACTCTACTGCTCTACTGCTCTGCCTCTACTCTACTGCTCTGTGTGCTCTCTACTCTCTGTGCCTCTACTCTACTGCTCTGCCTCTACTCTACTGCCTCTACTCTACTGCTCTGTGCCTCTACTCTACTGCTCTGTGCCTCTACTCTACTGCTCTGTGCCTCTACTCTACTGCTCTCTGCCTCTACTCTACTGCTCCGTGCCTCTACTCTACTGACTCTACTGCTCTGTGCCTCTACTCTACTGCTCTGTGTCTCTACTCTACTGCTCTCTGCCTCTACTCTACTGCTCTGTACCTCTCTACTGCTCTGTGCCTCTACTCTCTGCCTCTACTCTACTGCTCTGTGCCTCTACTCTACTGCTCTGTGTCTCTACTCTACTGCTCTGTGCCTCTCCTCTACTTCTACTGCTCTGTGCCTCTACTCTACTGCTCTGTACCTCTACTCTACTGCTCTGTGCCTCTACTCTACTGCTCTGTACCTCTACTCTACTGGTATGTACCTCTACTCTACTGCTCTGTGCCTCTACTCTACTGCTCTGTGTCTCTACTCTACTGCTCTCTGCCTCTATTCTACTGCTCTGTGCCTCTACTCTACTGCTCTGTGCCTCTACTCTACTGCTCTGTACCTCTACTCTACTGACTCTACTGCTCTGTGCCTCTACTCTACTGCTCTGTGCCTCTACTCTACTGCTCTGTGCCTCTACTCTACTGCTCTGTGCCTCTACTCTACTGCTCTGTGCCTCTATTCTACTGTGCCTCTACTCTACTGCTCTGTGCCTCTACTCTACTACTCTACTGCTCTGTGCTCTCTACTCTACTGCTCTACTGTGCCTCTACTCTACTGCTCTGTGCCTCTACTCTACTGCTCTGTGCCTCTACTCTACTGCTCTGTGCCTCTACTCTACTGCTCTGTGTCTCTACTCTACTGCTCTCTACCTCTACTCTACTGCTCTGTACCTCTACTCTACTGCTCTGTGCCTCTACTCTACTGCTCTACTGCCTACTGCTACTCTACTGCTCTGTGCCTCTACTCTACTGCTCTGTGCCTCTACTCTACTGCTCTGTGCCTCTACTCTACTGCTCTGTGCCTCTACTCTACTGCTACTGCTCTGTGCCTCTACTCTACTGCTCTGTGCCTCTACTCTACTGACTCTACTGCTCTGTGTCTCTACTCTACTGCTCTGTGCCTCTACTCTACTGACTCTACTGCTCTGTACCTCTACTCTACTGCTCTACTGCTCTGTGCCTCTACTCTACTGCTCTGTGCCACTACTCTACTGCTCTGTGCCTCTACTCTACTGCTCTGTGCCTCTACTCTACTGCTCTCTACTCTCTCTCTCTACTGCTCTGTGCCTCTACTCTACTGCTCTGTGCCTCTACTCTACTGCTCTGTGTCTCTACTCTACTGCTCTCTGCCTCTATTCTACTGCTCTGTGCCTCTACTCTACTGCTCTGTGCCTCTACTCTACTGCTCTGTGCCTCTACTCTACTGACTCTACTGCTCTGTGCCTCTACTCTACTGCTCTGTGTCTACTACTCTACTCTACTGCTCTGTGCCTCTACTCTACTGCTCTGTGCCTCCTCTACTGCTCTACTGTCTCTACTGCTCTGTGCCTCTACTCTACTGCTCTGTGTCTCTACTCTACTGCTCTGTGCCTCTACTCTACTGCTCTGTGCCTCTACTCTACTGCTCTGTGCCTCTACTCTACTGCTCTGTGTCTCTACTCTACTGCTCTCTGCCTCTATTCTACTGCTCTGTGCCTCTATTCTACTGCTCTGTGCCTCTACTCTACTGCTCTGTCTCTACTCTCTACTCTCTGTGCCTCTACTCTACTGCTCTGTGCCTCTACTCTACTGCTCTGTGCTCTCTACTCTACTGCTCTCTACTCTACTGCTCTGTGCCTCTACTCTACTGCTCTGTGCTCTCTACTCTACTGCTCTGTGCCTCTACTCTACTGCTCTGTCTCCTCTACTCTACTGCTCTGTACCTCTACTCTACTGCTCTGTGCCTCTACTCTACTGCTCTCTGTGCCTCTACTCTACTGCTCTGTGCCTCTACTCTACTGCTCTGTGCCTCTACTCTACTGCTCTGTGCCTCTACTCTACTACTCTACTGCTCTGTGCCTCTACTCTACTACTCTACTGCTCTGTGCCTCTACTCTACTGCTCTGTGCCTCTACTCTACTGCTCTGTGCCTCCTCTACTCTACTGCTCTGCTCTCTATTCTACTGCTCTGTGCCTACTCTACTGCTCTCTGTGCCTCTACTCTACTGCTCTGTGCCTCTACTCTACTGCTCTGTGCCTCTACTCTACTGCTCTGTGCCTCTACTCTACTGCTCTGCTCTCTACTGCTCCTCTACTCTACTGCTCTGTACTCTCTACTCTACTGCTCTGTGCCTCTACTCTACTGCTCTGTGCCTCTACTCTACTGCTCTGTGTCTCTACTGCTACTGCTCTGTGCCTCTACTCTACTGCTCTGTGTCTCTACTCTACTGCTCTGTGCCTCTACTCTACTGCTCTGTGCCTCTACTCTACTGCTCTGTGCCTCTATTCTACTGCTCTGTGCCTCTACTCTCTACTGCTCTGTGCCTCTACTCTACTGCTCTACTGCTCTGCCTCTACTCTACTGCTCTGTGCCTCTCTACTGCTCTGTGCCTCTACTCTACTGCTCTGTGCCTCTACTCTCTACTGCTGCTCTGTGCCTCTACTCTACTGCTCTGTGCCTCTACTACTGCTCTGTGCCTCTACTCTACTGCCTCTACTCTCTGTGCCTCTACTCTACTGCTCTGTGCCTCTACTCTACTCTACTGCTCTCTACTGCCTCTACTCTACTACTCTACTGCTCTGTGCCTCTACTCTACTGCTCTGTGCCTCTACTCTACTGCTCTGTGCCTCTACTCTACTGTCTCTACTGCTCTGTGCCTCTACTCTACTGCTCTGTGTCTCTACTCTACTGCTCTGTGCCTCTACTCTACTGCTCTGTGCCTCTACTCTACTGACTCTACTGCTCTGTGCCTCTACTCTACTGCTCTGTGTCTCTACTCTACTGCTCTGTGCCTCTATTCTACTGCTCTGTGCCTCTACTCTCTACTGCTGCTCTGCCTCTATTCTACTGCTCTGCTGCTCTCTACTCTACTGCTCTGTGCCTCTACTCTACTGCTCTGTGCCTCTACTGCTCTCTACTGCTCTACTCTACCTCTACTCTACTGCTCTACTGCTCTACTGCTCTCTACTCTACTGCTCTGTGCCTCTACTCTACTGCTCTGTGCCTCTACTCTACTGACTCTCTACTGCTCTGTGCCTCTACTCTACTGCTCTGTGCCTCTACTCTACTGCTCTACTGCTCTACTCTACTGCTCTCTACTCTACTGCTCTGTGCCTCTACTCTACTGCTCTGTGCCTCTACTCTACTGCTCTGTGCCTCTACTCTACTGACTCTACTGCTCTGTGCCTCTACTCTACTGCTCTGTGCCTCTACTCTACTGCTCTGTGCCTCTACTCTACTGCTCTGTGCCTCTACTCTACTACTCTACTGTTCTACTGCTCTGCTCTACTGCTCTGTGCCTCTACTCTACTGCTCTGTGCCTCTATTCTACTGCTCTGCTCTCTGTGCCTCTACTCTACTGCTCTGTGCCTCTACTCTACTGCTCTACTCTACTCTACTCTCTGTGCCTCTACTCTACTGCTCTGTACTCTCTACTCTACTGCTCTGTGCCTCCTCTACTCTACTGCTCTGTGCCTCTACTCTACTGCTCTGTGCCTCTACTCTACTGCTCTCTACTGCTCTACTGCTCTGTGCCTCTACTCTACTGCTCTGTGCCTCTACTCTACTGCTCTGTGCCTCTACTCTACTGCTCTGTGCCTCTACTCTACTGACTCTACTGCTCTGTGCCTCTACTCTACTGCTCTGTGCCTCTACTCTACTGCTCTGCCTCTACTCTACTGCTCCTCTACTCTACTGCTCTGTACTCTACTCTACTGCTCTGTCTGTGCCTCCTCCTCTACTCTACTGCTCTGTGCCTCTACTCTACTGCTCTGTGTCTCTACTCTACTGCTCTCTGCCTCTATTCTACTGCTCTGTGCCTCTACTCTACTGCTCTGTGCCTCTACTCTACTGCTCTGTACCTCTACTCTACTGACTCTACTGCTCTGTGCCTCTACTCTACTGCTCTGTGCCTCTACTCTACTGCTCTGTGCCTCTACTCTACTGCTCTGTGCCTCTACTCTACTGCTCTGTGCCTCTACTCTACTGCTCTGTGCCTCTACTCTACTGCTCTGTGCCTCTACTCTACTGCTCTGTGCCTCTACTCTACTGCTCTGTGCCTCTACTCTACTGCTCTGTGCCTCTACTCTACTGCTCTGTGCCTCTATTCTACTGCTCTGCCTCTACTCTACTGCTCTGTGCTCTCTACTGCTCTGTGCCTCTACTGCTCTGTGACTCTACTCTACTACTCTGTGCCTCTACTCTACTGACTCTACTGCTCTGTGCCTCTACTCTACTGCTCTGTGCCTCTACTCTACTGACTCTACTGCTCTGTGCCTCTACTCTACTGCTCTCTGCCTATATTCTACTGCTCTGTGCCTCTATTCTACTGCTATGTGCCTCTACTCTACTGCTCTGTGCCTCTACTCTACTGCTCTGTGCCTCTACTCTACTGACTCTACTGCTCTCTACTGCTCTGCCTCTACTCTACTCTACTGCTCTACTCTACTACTGCTCTGTGCCTCTACTCTACTGCTCTGTGCCTCTACTCTACTGCTCTGTGCCTCTACTCTACTGCTCTGTGCCTCCTCTACTCTACTGCTCTGTACCTCTACTCTACTGCTCTGTGCCTCTACTCTACTGCTCTGTGCCTCTACTCTACTGCTCTGTGCCTCTACTCTACTGCTCTGTGTCTCTACTCTACTGCTCTGTGCCTCTACTCTACTGTTCTGTGCCTCTACTCTACTGACTCTACTGCTCTGTGTCTCTACTCTACTGCTCTGTGCCTCTACTCTACTGTTCTGTGCCTCTACTCTACTGACTCTACTGCTCTGTGCCTCTACTCTACTGCTCTGTGTCTCTACTCTACTGCTCTGTGCCTCTAGTCTACTGCTCTGTGTCTCTACTCTACTGCTCTGTGTCTCTACTCTACTGCTCTGTACCTCTACTCTACTGCTCTGTACCTCTACTCTACTGCTCTGTTTCTCTTCTCTACTGCTCTGTGCCTCTACTGCTCTGTGTCTCTACTCTACTGCTATCTGCCTCTATTCTACTGATCTGTGCCTCTATTCTACTGCTCTGTACCTCTACTCTACTGGTCTGTGCCTCTACTCTACTGCTCTGTGTCTCTATTCTACTGCTCTGTGCCTCTACTCTACTGCTCTGTGTCTCTACTCTACTGCTCTCTGCCTCTATTCTACTGCTCTGTGACTCTATTCTACTGCTCTGTGCCTCTACTCTACTGCTCTGTGCCTCTACTCTACTGCTCTGTGCCTCTACTCTACTGCTCTGTGCCTCTATTCTACTGCTCTGTGCCTCTACTCTACTGCTCTGTGCCTCTACTCTACTGACTCTACTGCTCTGTGCCTCTACTCTACTGCTCTGTGCCTCTACTCTACTGACTCTACTGGTCTGTGCCTCTACTCTACTGCTCTGTGTCTCTATTCTACTGCTCTGTGCCTCTACTTTACTGCTCTGTACCTCTACTCTACTGACTCTACTGCTCTGTGCCTCTACTCTACTGCTCTGTGCCTCTACTCTACTGCTCTGTACCTCTACTCTACTGCTCTGTTTCTCTTCTCTACTGCTCTGTGCCTCTACTCTACTGCTCTGTGTCTCTACTCTACTGCTCTGTGTCTCTACTCTACTGCTCTCTGCCTCTATTCTACTGATCTGTGCCTCTATTCTACTGCTCTGTACCTCTACTCTACTGGTCTGTGCCTCTACTGCTCTGTGTCTCTACTCTACTGCTATCTGCCTCTATTCTACTGATCTGTGTCTCTATTCTACTGCTCTGTACCTCTACTCTACTGGTCTGTGCCTCTACTCTACTGCTCTGTGTCTCTATTCTACTGCTCTGTGCCTCTACTCTACTGCTCTGTGTCTCTACTCTACTGCTCTCTGCCTCTATTCTACTGCTCTGTGCCTCTATTCTACTGCTCTGTGCCTCTACTCTACTGCTCTGTTTCTCTACTCTACTGCTCTGTGCCTCTACTCTACTGATTCTACTGCTCTGTGCCTCTATTCTACTGCTCTGTGCCTCTACTCTACTGCTCTGTGCCTCTACTCTACTGACTCTACTGCTCTGTGCCTCTACTCTACTGCTCTGTGCCTCTACTCTACTGACTCTCTGCTCTGTGCCTCTACTCTACTGCTCTGTGCCTCTACTCTACTGCTCTGTGCCTCTACTCTACTGCTCTGTGCCTCTACTCTACTGCTCTGTGCCTCTACTCTACTGCTCTGTGCCTCTACTCTACTGCTCTGTGCCTCTACTCTACTGCTCTCTACTCTACTGCTCTCTACTACTGACTCTACTGCTCTCTACTCTCTACTCTACTGCTCTCTGCCTCTACTCTACTGCTCTGTGCCTCTACTCTACTGACTCTACTGCTCTACTGCTCTGTGCCTCTACTCTACTGCTCTGTGCTCTGACTCTACTGCTCTGTACTCTACTCTGTGCCTCTACTCTACTGCTCTGTACCTCTCTACTGCTCTCTACTCTCTACTCTACTGCTCTGTGCCTCTACTCTACTGCTCTGTGCCTCTACTCTACTGCTCTGTGCCTCTACTCTACTGCTCTGTGTCTCTACTCTACTGCTCTGCCTCTACTCTACTGCTCTGTGCCTCTACTCTACTGCTCTCTGTGCCTCTACTCTACTGCTCTGTGCCTCTACTCTACTGCTCTGTGCCTCTACTCTCTACTCTACTGCTCTGTGCCTCTACTCTACTGCTCTGTGCCTCTACTCTACTGCTCTGTGCCTCTACTCTCTGTGCCTCTCTACTGCTCTGTGCCTCTACTCTACTGACTCTACTGCTCTGTGCCTCTACTCTACTGCTCTGTGCCTCTATTCTACTGCTCTGTGCCTCTACTCTACTGCTCTGTGCCTCTACTCTACTGACTCTACTGCTCTGTGCCTCTACTCTACTGCTCTGTGCCTCTACTCTACTGCTCTGTGCCTCTACTCTACTGCTCTGTGCCTCTACTCTACTGCTCTGTGCCTCTACTCTACTGCTCTGTGCCTCTACTCTACTGCTCTGTGCCTCTACTCTACTGCTCTGTGCCTCTACTCTACTGCTCTACTGCTCTGTGCCTCTACTCTACTGCTCTCTACTCTACTCTACTCTACTGCTCTGCCTCTACTCTACTGCTCTGTGCCTCTACTCTACTGCTCTCTGCCTCTACTCTACTGCTCTGTGCCTCTACTCTACTGCTCTGTGCCTCTACTCTACTGCTCTGTGCCTCTACTCTACTGCTCTGTGCCTCTACTCTACTGCTCTGTGCCTCTACTCTACTGCTCTGTGCCTCTACTCTACTGCTCTGTGTCTCTACTCTACTGCTCTCTGCCTCTACTCTACTGCTCTGTGCCTCTACTCTACTGCTCTGTGCCTCTACTCTACTGCTCTGTGCCTCTACTCTACTGCTCTGTGCCTCTACTCTACTGACTCTACTGCTCTGTGCCTCTACTCTACTGCTCTGTGCCTCTACTCTACTGCTCTGTGCCTCTACTCTACTGACTCTACTGCTCTGTGCCTCTACTCTACTGCTCTGTGCCTCTACTCTACTGCTCTGTGCCTCTACTCTACTGCTCTGTGCCTCTACTCTACTGCTCTGTGTCTCTACTCTACTGCTCTGTGCCTCTACTCTACTGCTCTGTGCCTCTACTCTACTGCTCTGTGTCTCTACTCTACTGCTCTCTGCCTCTATTCTACTGCTCTGTGCCTCTACTCTACTGCTCTGTGCCTCTACTCTACTGCTCTGTGCCTCTACTCTACTGCTCTGTGCCTCTACTCTACTGCTCTGTGCCTCTACTCTACTGCTCTGTGCCTCTACTCTACTGCTCTGTGCCTCTATTCTACTGCTCTGTGCCTCTACTCTACTGCTCTGTACCTCTACTCTACTGCTCTGTGCCTCTACTCTACTGCTCTGTGTCTCTACTCTACTGCTCTGTGCCTCTACTCTACTGCTCTGTGCCTCTACTCTCTACTCTGCCTCTACTCTACTGCTCTGTGCCTCTACTCTACTGCTCTGTGCCTCTACTCTACTGCTCTGTGCCTCTACTCTACTGCTCTGTGTCTCTCTCTACTGCTCTGTGCCTCTACTCTACTGCTCTGTACCTCTGTGCCTCTCTACTGACTCTACTGCTCTGCCTCTACTCTACTGCTCTGTGCCTCTACTCTACTGCTCTGTGCCTCTACTCTACTGCTCTCTCTACTCTACTGCTCTGCCTCTACTCTACTGCTCTGTGCCTCTACTCTACTGCTCTGTGCCTCTACTCTACTGCTCTGTACCTCTACTCTACTGCTCTGTGCCTCTACTCTACTGCTCTCTCTACCTCTACTCTACTGACTACTCTACTGCTCTGTGCCTCTACTCTACTGCTCTGTGCCTCTACTCTACTGCTCTGTGCCTCTACTCTACTGTTCTGTACCTCTACTGCTCTGTGCCTCTACTCTACTGTTCTGTGTCTCTACTCTACTGCTCTGTGCCTCTACTCTACTGCTCTGTTTCTCTACTCTACTGCTCTGTGCCTCTACTCTACTGACTCTACTGCTCTGTGCCTCTACTCTACTGCTCTCTGCCTCTATTTTACTGCTCTGTGCCTCTACTCTACTGCTCTGTGCCTCTACTCTACTGCTCTGTTTCTCTACTCTACTGCTCTGTGCCTCTACTCTACTGACTCTACTGCTCTGTGCCTCTACTCTACTGCTCTGTGCCTCTACTCTACTGCTCTGTGTCTCTATTCTACTGCTCTGTGCCTCTACTCTACTGCTCTGTACCTCTACTCTACTGACTCTACTGCTCTGTGCCTCTACTCTACTGCTCTGTGCCTGTATTCTACTGCTCTGTGCCTGTATTCTACTGCTCTGTGCCTCTAATCTACTGCTCTGTGCCTCTACTCTACTGCTCTGTGCCTCTACTCTACTGCTCTGTGCCTCTATTCTACTGCTCTGTGTCTCTATTCTACTGCTCTGTGCCTCTACTCTACTGCTCTGTACCTCTACTCTACTGACTCTACTGCTCTGTGCCTCTACTCTACTGCTCTGTGCCTCTACTCTACTGCTCTGTCTCTCTACTGCTCTCTGCCTATACTCTACTGCTCTGTGTCTCTACTCTACTGCTCTCTGCCTCTATTCTACTGCTCTGTGCCTCTATTCTACTGCTCTGTACTTCTACTCTACTGCTCTGTGCCTCTACTCTACTGCTCTGTACCTCTACTCTACTGCTCTATGCCTCTACTCTACTGACTCTACTGCTCTGTGCCTCTACTCTACTGCTCTGTGCCTCTACTCTACTGACTCTACTGCTCTGTGCCTCTACTCTACTGCTCTGTACCTCTACTCTACTGACTACTGCTCTGTGCCTCTACTCTACTGCTCTGTGCCTCTACTCTACTGCTCTGTGCCTCTACTCTACTGTTCTGTGTCTCTACTCTACTGCTCTGTGCCTCTACTCTACTGTTCTGTGTCTCTACTCTACTGACTCTACTGCTCTGTGCCTCTACTCTACTGCTCTGTGTCTCTACTCTACTGCTCTGTGCCTCTACTCTACTGCTCTGTGCCTCTACTCTACTGTTCTGTGCCTCTACTCTACTGACTCTACTGCTCTGTGCCTCTACTCTACTGCTCGGTGTCTCTACTCTACTGCTCTGTGCCTCTATTCTACTGCTCTGTTTCTCTACTCTACTGCTCTGTGTATCTACTCTACTGCTCTGTACCACTATTCTACTGCTCTGTGCCTCTACTCTACTTCTCTGTACCTCCACTCTACTGCTCTGTACCTCTACTCTACTGCTCTGTTTCTCTTCTCTACTGCTCTGTGCCTCTACTCTACTGCTCTGTGTCTCTACTCTACGTCTCTGTGCCTCTATTCTACTGATCTGTGCCTCTATTCTACTGCTCTGTACCTCTACTCTACTGGCCTGTGCCTCTACTCTACTGCTCTGTGTCTCTATTCTACTGCTCTGTGCCTCTACTCTACTGCTCTGTACCTCTACTCTCTGACTCTACTGCTCTGTGCCTCTACTCTACTGCTCTGTGCCTCTACTCTACTGTCCTGTGCCTCTACTCTACTGCTCTGTGTCTCTACTCTACTGGCCTGTGCCTCTACTCTACTGCTCTGTACCTCTACTCTACAACTCTGTGCCTCTACTCTACTGCTCTGTACCTCTACTCTACTGACTCTACTGCTCTGTGCCTCTACTCTACTGCTCTGTGCCTCTACTCTACTGCTCTGTGCCTCTACTCTACTGTTCTGTGTCTCTACTCTACTTCTCTGTGCCTCTACTCTACTGTTCTGTACCTCTACTGGTCTGTGCCTCTACTCTACTGCTCTGTGTCTCTATTCTACTGCTCTGTGCCCCTACTCTACTGCTCTCTGCCTCTATTTTGCTGCTCTGTGCCTCTATTCTACTGCTCTGTGCCTCTACTCTACTGCTCTGTTTCTCTACTCTACTGCTCTGTGCCTCTACTCTACTGCTCTGTACCTCTACTCTACTGCTCTGTGCCTCTATTCTACTGCTCTGTGCCTCTACTCTACTGCTCTGTACCTCTACTCTACTGACTCTACTGCTCTGTGCCTCTACTCTACTGCTCTGTGCCTCTACTCTACTGCTCTCTGCCTATACTCTACTGCTCTGTGTCTCTACTCTACTGCTCTCTGCCTCTATTCTACTGCTCTGTGCCTCTATTCTACTGCTCTGTACTTCTACTCTACTGCTCTGTACCTCTACTCTACTGCTCTGTGCCTCTACTCTACTGCTCTGTACCTCTACTCTACTGCTCTGTGCCTCTACTCTACTGACTCTACTGCTCTGCCTCTACTCTCTACTCTACTGCTCTGTCTACTGCTCTCTACTCTACTCTACTGCTCTGTGCCTCTACTCTACTGCTCTGTGCCTCTACTCTACTGCTCTGTACCTCTACTCTACTGACTCTACTGCTCTGTGCCTCTACTCTACTGCTCTGTGCCTCTACTCTACTGACTCTACTGGTCTGTGCCTCTACTCTACTGCTCTGTGCCTCTACTTTACTGCTCTGTACCTCTACTCTACTGACTCTACTGCTCTGTGCCTCTACTCTACTGCTCTGTGCCTCTACTATACTGCTCTGTACCTCTACTCTACTGCTCTGTTTCTCTTCTCTACTGCTCTGTGCCTCTACTCTACTGCTCTGTGCCTCTACTCTACTGCTCTGTGCCTCTACTCTACTGCTCTGTGCCTATTCTACTGCTCTGTGCCTCTACTCTACTGACTCTACTGCTCTGTGCCTCTACTCTACTACTCTGTGTCTCTACTCTACTGCTCTGTGCCTCTACTCTACTGACTCTACTGCTCTGTGTCTCTACTCTACTGCTCTGTGCCTCTACTCTACTGCTCTGTGCCTCTACTCTACTGGCCTGTGCCTCTACTCTACTGCTCTGTGTCTCTACTCTACTGGCCTGTGCCTCTACTCTACTGCTCTGTACCTCTACTCTACAACTCTCTGCCTCCACTCTACTGCTCTGTACCTCTACTCTACTGCCTCTACTGCTCTGTGCCTCTACTCTACTGTTCTGTGTCTCTACTCTACTTCTCTGTGCCTCTACTCTACTGCTCTGTGCCTCTACTCTACTGCTATGTGCCTCTACTCTACTGACTCTACTGCTCTGTGTCTCTACTCTACTGCTCCCTGCCTCTATTTTGCTGCTCTGTGCCTCTACTCTACTGCTCTGTGCCTCTACTCTACTGCTCTGCGCCTCTACTCTACTGCTCTGTGCCTGTATTCTACTGCTCTGTGCCTCTACTCTACTGACTCTACTGCTCTGTGTCTCTACTCTACTGCTCTGTGTCTCTACTCTACTGCTGTGTGCCTGTATTCTACTGCTCTGTGCCTCTACTCTACTGACTCTACTGCTCTGTGCCTCTACTCTACTGCTCTGTGTCTCTACTCTACTGCTCTGTGCCTCTACTTTACTGCTCTGTGTCTCTACTCTACTGCTCTGTGCCTCTACTCTACTGCTCTGTGCCTCTACTCTACTGCTCTGTGCCTCTACTCTACTGCTCTGTGCCTGTATTCTACTGCTCTGTGCCTCTACTCTACTGACTCTACTGCTCTGTGCCTCTACTCTACTGCTCTGTGCCTCTACTCTACTGCTCTGTGCCTCTACTCTACTGCTCTCTGCCTATACTCTACTGCTCTGTGTCTCTACTCTACTGCTCTCTGCCTCTATTCTACTGCTCTGTGCCTCTATTCTACTGCTCTGTACCTCTACTCTACTGCTCTGTACCTCTACTCTACTGCTCTGTGCCTCTACTCTACTGCTCTGTACCTCTACTCTACTGCTCTATGCCTCTACTCTACTGACTCTACTGCTCTGTGCCTCTACTCTACTGCTCTGTGCCTCTACTCTACTGCTCTGTGTCTCTACTCTACCTCTCTGTGTCTCTACTCTACTGCTCTGTGCCTGTATTCTACTGCTCTGTGCCTCTACTCTACTGCTCTGTGCCTGTATTCTACTGTTCTGTGCCTCTACTCTACTGCTCTGTGCCTCTACTCTACTGCTCTGTGCCTCTACTCTACTGCTCTGTGCCTGTATTCTACTGCTCTGTGCCTCTACTCTACTGCTCTGTGCCTCTACTCTACTGCTCTGTGCCTCTACTCTACTGCTATGTACCTCTACTCTACTGCTCTGTGCCTCTACTCTACTGCTCTGTGCCTCTACTCTACTGCTCTGTGCCTCTACTCTACTGCTCTGTGCCTCTACTCTACTGCTCTGTGCCTGTATTCTACTGCTCTGTGCCTCTACTCTACTGACTCTACTGCTCTGTGCCTCTACTCTACTACTCTGTGTCTCTACTCTACTGCTCTGTGCCTGTATTCTACTGCTCTGTGCCTCTACTCTACTGACTCTACTGCTCTGTGCCTCTACTCTACTGCTCTGTGTCTCTACTCTACTGCTCTGTGTCTCTCTACTGCTCTGTGCCTCTACTCTACTGCTCTGTGCCTCTACTCTACTGCTCTGTGCCTCTACTCTACTGCTCTGTGCCTCTACTCTACTGCTCTGTGCCTCTACTCTACTGCTCTGTGCCTCTACTCTACTGCTCTACTGCTCTGTGCCTCTACTCTACTGCTCTGTGTCTCTACTCTACTGCTCTGTGTCTCTACTCTACTGCTCTGTGCCTCTACTCTACTGCTCTGTGTCTCTACTCTACTGCTCTGTGCCTGTATTCTACTGCTCTGTGCCTCTACTCTACTGACTCTACTGCTCTGTGTCTCTACTCTACTGCTCTGTGCCTCTACTCTACTGCTCTGTGCCTCTACTCTACTGCTCTGTGTCTCTACTCTACTGCTCTGTGCCTGTATTCTGTGCCACTACGCAAATGTGATGATATGCTTTAGTGTCAAGGTTGTTTATGCGTTCCACTACCTCAGAACTCACCAGGTCATCCCACTCTCGCGCTCACTTTTTGTTCAGGCTCCTCCCAATTTACACATTAAGCACTCGTTAATCCTTTATTTTAATGGTAAGTCTCTATTTATAAACTGGGTAAATCAAGATGTAGCCGAGACCCATTCACAATACAGGTGAATGCATATTCAATAGGAGTGTGTGCATGCATTGAGTTATTGAGCTTGTTTGGGCTGATTTCACGGGGCTACAGATGAAAAACAATCTGTTATCCTTCCATTTGGGACTTATTTTATTTGACTGATTAACATTTGCAAAGAAGCAATCTCTTATTTATTTTTTAAAGTGTGCGCTGACTCTTTAACACCCATGATGTCATTCACACACAAAGTCTGTTCGAGACCCGAACAAAGATGATCTCTTGACTGGGGAGACGTGAGTCGGGGGAGATGAAGTTAATGAATAACGTTTTTCGTGACGATCAGCAATATTTTTTTGCGTTACCGTTTGCATCAATTCAAATAAGCTACTGGGGTAGTGAATTGATGGTGGCACAGAGCAGTAGAGTAGAGACACAGAGCAGTAGAGTAGAGGCACAGAGCAGTAGAGTAGAGGCACAGAGCAGTAGAGTAGAGGCACAGAGCAGTAGAGTAGAGGCACAGAGCAGTAGAGTAGAGGCACAGAGCAGTAGAGTAGAGGCACAGAGCAGTAGAGTAGAGACACAGAGCAGTAGAGTAGAGGCACAGATTAGTAGAGTAGAGGCACAGAGCAGCAGAGTAGAGGCACAGAGCAGTAGAGTAGAGGCACAGAGCAGTAGAGTCAGTAGAGTAGAGGTACAGAGCAGTAGAGTAGAGGCACAGAGCAGTAGAGCAGTAGAGTAGAGACACAGAGCAGTAGAGTAGAGGCACAGAGCAGTAGAGTAGAGGCACAGAGCAGTAGAGTAGAGGCACAGAGCAGTAGAGTAGAGGCACAGAGCAGTAGAGTAGAGACACAGAGCAGTAGAGTAGAGACACAGAGCAGTAGAGTAGAGGCACGGAGCAGTAGAGTAGAGACACAGAGCAGTAGAGTAGAGGCACAGAGCAGTAGTCAGCAGAGTAGAGGCACAGAGCAGTAGAGTAGAGGCACAGAGCAGTAGTCAGCAGAGTAGAGGCACAGAGCAGTAGAGTAGAGACAGTGAATTGATGGTGTAAACTAGCAAGGACATTAGCCTACAAGCTGGAAGCTACCGGTATCTTCTTGCATTTTAGGTGTTATAGTACTGGACTTTGTTTTGGGAACACTAATTAGCAGATGCAACATTTCTACAGCCATGTTACATTATTCAAGTGTGTTAACTTCTGTGCAGCCCAGACTCCCAGGTAGTTTGCTGGTTCCTTGTGGCAGGCTTGAGCTAGCAATGAGGAAGTGGAGCAGACAGGCGTGGAGCAGACAGGCGTGGAGCAGACAGGCGTGAAGCAGACAGGCATGGAGCAGACAGGCATGGTGCACTCGTGCTATCGGGACATCGGCTGCGCTGATACAGACTCGGTCCTCTCTGAATTAGTGGACAACGTGAGACACACATTCTAGTGCAGAACCGTTTTTCTTGTTCTAGTATCGAAAAAACGGGTGTAACGTGCAACACTAGTATGTTTACAGTTTATAGTATTCCAATGAAAAAAATTATTGATTGATTAAATGGTTCCTCTCACTTGATTTTACAGGGAAACCCCATATTTAGCTAGTATGAGGGTCAAACGGTATGTTTAGTGTTCATCTTGGTTGACTGATTACAGCTACTGTGTCTTGGCCTTGACATTCTAAAAACCTCACCTCAGCTGGATCTATTATTGATGTGTTTAACTGAGCAAGTTGAAGAGACTTAACTGCTGGGTGCCACCCTAGATAGAAAGCTATCATGGTCAAAACATATCAGCTCTATGGTTACTAAACTGGGAAGAGGTCTGTCCGTGAGAAGGCGTTGTTTTGCTTTCTTGATATCCCAGTCAACCAGACAGGTCCTACAGGCCCTAGTTTTGTCCACCTGGACTACTGTCCAGTTGTGTGGTCAGGTGTGGCAAAGAAGGACATAGACAAATTGCAGTTGGTCCAAAACAGAGCAGCACGTTTTGCACTTAAATGTACAGTGGGCAAATGTCAGTAACATGCATGTCAGTCTCTCCTGGCTCAAAGTGGGAGGGGAGATTGACATGCATGTCAGTCTCTCCTGGCTCAAAGTGGGAGGGGAGATTGACATGCATGTCAGTCTCTCCTGGCTCAAAGTGGGAGGGGAGATTAACATGCATGTCAGTCTCTCCTGGCTCAGTGGGGGGAGTGGTCTCTCCTGGCTCAAAGTGGGAGGAGATTAACATGCATGTCAGTCTCTCCTGGCTCAAAGTGGGAGGGAGGACATGCATGTCAGTCTCTCCTGGCTCAAAGTGGGAGGAGATTAACATGCATGTCAGTCTCTCATGCTCAAAGTGGGAGGGAGATTAACATGCATGTCAGTCTCTCCTGGCTCAAAGTGGGAGGGGAGATTGACATGCATGTCAGTCTCTCCTGGCTCAAAGTGGGAGGGGAGATTAACATGCATGTCAGTCTCTCCTGGCTCAAAGTGGGAGGGGAGATTAACATGCATGTCAGTCTCTCCTGGCTCAAAGTGGGAGGGGAGATTAACATGCATGTCAGTCTCTCCTGGCTCAAAGTGGGAGGGGAGATTGACTGCGTCACTATAGGTCTTTGTGTGGGATGTTGATGTGTTAAAGGTAACATCTGTTCAGGCAGTTCAGACACTCATCGGCATCGCACAAGACATGTAACCACTGGTCTCTTCACAGTCCCCAGGTCCACAACAGAGGCTGGGAAACTCACAGCATTAAATGGAACCATGACTAAATGGAACTCTTTGCCACCCTGGTAAATCAAGACAGCAATAAAACCAGATAAAAGAGCACCTTATGGCACGACCGGGACTGTGAAGAGACGGACAGTTTCATGTATTTTATGTTTGGTATTGTATTATGTAGGGCTGAGCAGTATACCTGTATGTTATCTTTGGTATTGTATTATGTAGGGCTGAGCAGTATACCTGTATTTATGTTTGGTATTGTATTATGTAGGGCTGAGCAGTATACCTGTATGTTATGTTTGGTAGTGTATTATGTAGGGCTGAGCAGTATACCTGTATTTTATGTTTGGTATTGTATTATGTAGGGCTGAGCAGTATACCTGTATGTTATCTTTGGTATTGTATTATGTAGGGCTGAGCAGTATACCTGTATGTTATGTTTGGTAGTGTATTATGTAGGGCTGAGCAGTATACCTGTATGTTATCTTTGGTATTGTATTATGTAGGGCTGAGCAGTATACCTGTATGTTATCTTTGGTATTGTATTATGTAGGGCTGAGCAGTATACCTGTATGTTATGTTTGGTATTGTATTATGTAGGGCTGAGCAGTATACCTGTATGTTATGTTTGGTAGTGTATTATGTAGGGCTGAGCAGTATACCTGTATGTTATGTTTGGTATTGTATTATGTAGGGCTGAGCAGTATACCTGTATGTTATCTTTGGTATTGTATTATGTAGGGCTGAGCAGTATACCTGTATGTTATGTTTGGTATTGTATTATGTAGGGCTGAGCAGTATACCTGTATGTTATGTTTGGTATTGTATTATGTAGGGCTGAGCAGTATACCTGTATTTTATGTTTGGTATTGTATTATGTAGGGCTGAGCAGTATACCTGTATGTTATCTTTGGTATTGTATTATGTAGGGCTGAGCACTATACCTGTATTTTATGTTTGGTATTGTATTATGTAGGGCTGAGCAGTATACCTGTATGTTATGTTTGGTATTGTATTATGTAGGGCTGAGCAGTATACCTGTATGTTATGTTTGGTATTGTATTATGTAGGGCTGAGCAGTATACCTGTATGTTATGTTTGGTATTGTATTATGTAGGGCTGAGCAGTATACCTGTATGTTATGTTTGGTATTGTATTATGTAGGGCTGAGCAGTATACCTGTATTTTATACCGGTATTGATGCACGGACTGGTTTGAGTTTTTCTATAACGGTGTTTGAATGTTTGGTTTGTTGAATGTGATACATCGTGTGCAACGTCCATTTTTATAGTTTACTTTGCTACTTGAGTCATCTCTTTCCGCTCTCTCTATCTCTGTCTCCATGCGACTTTCTACACAAACCTGGCATCGCCCGCTGTTACTCAAGGAGTGCAATTGTTGTTCGTCGACCCCGAGAATATTGCGTTCATTCTGCATGGTCATGCAGCACATGGAACACAGTTAATTCTGCATGGTCATGCAGCACATGGAACACAGTTCATTCTGCATGGTCATGCAGCACATGGAACACAGTTCATTCTGCATGGTCATGCAGAACATGGAACACAGTTCATTCTGCATGGTCATGCAGCACATGGAACACAGTTCATTCTGCATGATCATGCAGCACATGGAACACAGTTGATTCTGCATGGTCATGCAGCACATGGAACACAGTTCATTCTGCATGGTCATGCAGCACATGGAACACAGTTCATTCTGCATGGTCATGCAGCACATGGAACACAGTTCATTCTGCATGGTCATGCAGCACATGGAACACAATTCATTCTGCATGGTCATGCAGCACATGGAACACAGTTCATTCTGCATGGTCATGCAGCACATGGAACACAGTTCATTCTGCATGATCATGCAGCACATGGAACATAGTTCATTCTGCATGGTCATGCAGCACATGGAACACAGTTCATTCTGCATGGTCATGCAGCACATGGAACACAGTTCATTCTGCATGGTCATGCAGCACATGGAACACAGTTCATTCTGCATGGTCATGCAGCACATGGAACACAGTTGATGACAACGATGCGGTTTTCGTGTAACAGTATCTTCTAAATCAAAGAGGCATACACAACGCATGAATATGTTATCTACATGAAGTAGCTAAAACATTGAATGTACGCAAAGATTATAGGGTCCCCTAGGAAACACTGATCAACACTGGTTCCTACCCTGTCACAGTAACTCCTCCCTGGCATTTTCATTCGTTGTCACGTCAAACAACACTGAATTCAAATGGTCCACTATTATATTCCAACTATAGAATTAGAATAGTCATTCTATTTCCATGATTCGGACAGTTCACCCACATCTTTTGCTCAAAATTGCAAGTCAAATCACAATTGCAACATTTAGTTAAAAATCAGGCCTAGATTGTTTGCCTTATATGGTGCAGCCATGGAAGTGTGGAAATGATCTCCAACAAGTGCAGGAAATGCAGAAATTGGAGGGTTGCCCCATTGAAATGACTTAGAATGTATGTGTTGCCACCATAGGGTTACGCACTACTCCTAAAGCACACACTTTTATTATTAAAAAACATTCAATACGGTCATACCATCCCATTTGTTTTAAATGCCGTGATTGACATTTTGCCATATCGATCAGCCCTAGTATTATGTATGGGATACATGGTTAGGATACAACTTTAATATGTGCTTGTCTAGCATCTCCAGATGAATGCTCTTGTGTGGGTTGCTCTGGATGGGAGCGCTTGCTGAGTGGCTAAATTGTAATGTCCATTTATTTTGATGTATTTTATTTATGTTGTTTCATGTTTGGACACCAGGAAGAGTTGCCTCTGCCCGGCAGCAGCTAATTGGGGATCCTAAAAAATCCCCTACTAGAAAGTTCCCCCAATGTATTTCCACGAAGATCCACCTAGACTGAGGCCCATTCTAATGACCTTCAACCCATTCAGCAGATAATCTAAACCACCTAATTGTCCTTAGTCAGACACAGACCAGAAGGAAATAACCGTGACTCACTTGTGGGTCTCAGACCACCACTTATCAAACACTGCCCTTGGTTTCCCTCTTATTGTGACCAAGAGGATTTATCACTCACTACGCCATCCCCAAGGGATATGAACTGATTTCAGCTACTGGAAGAACCTCCCTCTTACAGTGTTAAACTCATCTACTCTGGAGAGACGTCAGCTATGTCTTTCCAGGGTAACAGTAATACAGTAATAATAGTCATTCCTTTGAGTAGCCTACTCTAACTCTCTGCCTCATTGTGGTGAGATGGATGGAAAGAAAATGCACTTTTCAATACTAGTTTACTGCAACTACGCAAACCGTTTATGCTCCGTTTCTAAATAAGTGACTAATCACATTTTTCATCCCACATTTTATTCTGGGATTGGTTTTCCACATTAGCACCATTCTCAGCACTAAGATGTGAATAGCCTCATAATGTGAAGGATTCATGGTCGAATTTGGAATTGTTTACTAAACCGTTTCTTGGAGTTTCATAGGTAGGGCCAGGAGTTATTCCCTGACCACGTGACCGGACCAAGTAAAACTCTGGGCCCATGTTGGAGGTTTATAGAGAGTCCTCGGGCTACGGGGATAGGAGTTTTTCCTGGTCAAGAAAACACGAGTTCACTGTACAGAATCTTATAGATCTGATTCCCTGATAAACATTACTTAGCATAAAAATTGACCATCTCCATTCTATCTCACATTCTTCTTCTTATCATGTTTTCTTGACCTTTATACTAAAGTTTTACAGCATTGTGGACTTTGAGGAGTTGCCAGGGAATCTGGCGTCGTGGGAGAAAACATCCGTTTGGGGACCTGTGAGAAATAAATAAACCACAGAGAGATCAGCTGCCGAGACTGTGATTTCTGAGATTTCAAAATAAAGGCTTACTCATGAAAAACATCCAACGTTAGACCAATTCACTGAGACACAGCGGACCAATTGGATTGGATTTGATTTGGATTTATTTGAAGAAAACCCAAATCTTTGTTGGAACATTGACTTAGATTTTATTTGATGAAATGGTTTCAAATCCACACACAGACACACAGACAGACAGACAGACAGACAGACAGACAGACAGACAGACAGACAGACA
Source organism: Oncorhynchus nerka (assembly GCF_034236695.1). NCBI lineage: Eukaryota > Metazoa > Chordata > Actinopteri > Salmoniformes > Salmonidae > Oncorhynchus > Oncorhynchus nerka. The sequence continues at coordinate 85,457,303 of NC_088415.1, forward strand.
GACAGACAGACAGACAGACAGACAGACAGACAGACAGACAGACAGACAGACAGACAGACAGACAGACACACAGACAGACACACAGACAGACAGACAGACACACAGACAGACACACAGACACACAGACAGACACACAGACAGATCCTTAAACATCCTGTGTTATGTGCGTTTTCTTTTACCAAGTACAGATGGAATGTGTTATTGAATCACTCAATAACATTTATAAAGTCTATATAGAGAGCGATCACTTGAGCTTAGGGACTTCAAAAATACTGTTTCTAATGATTAGTAAATGGTTTATAGATGTGGGAGTAATGATTAATAAATGGTTTATAGATGTGGGAGTAATGATTAGTAAATGGTTTATAGATGTGGGAGTAATGATTAATAAATGGTTTATAGATGTGGGAGTAATGATTAATAAATGGTTTATAGATGTGGGAGTAATGATTAGTAAATGGTTTATAGATGTGGGAGTAATGATTAGTAAATGGTTTATAGATGTGGGAGTAATGATTAGTAAATGGTTTATAGATGTGGGAGTAATGATTAGTAAATGGTGAACACACAATCTATAAAAGCCTTATAAAGGTTTTATAACGGTCCTTTATACTAAAGTGTTACCACATTGTGGACTTTGAGGAGTTGCCAGTAAATCTGAAGCAGGTACATGGAACAAAATAGTAACAAGCCCATTACAGTAAGGGCTTTGATCGGTACAAATCTGACACACTGGACATGTTTAAGACATAGCTGCAGCGTAGCCTAGTGGTTAGAGCGTTGGACTAGTAATCGGAAGGTTGCAAGTTCAAATCCCCGAGCTGACAAGGTACAAATCTGTCGTTCTGCCCCTGAACAGGCAGTTAACCCACTGTTCCTAGGCCGTCATTGAAAATAAGAATTTGTTCTTACCTTTATTTTACTAGGCAAGTCAGTTAAAATAAAATAAAATAAATAAATAAAGTGGTGCTTCATGATTTCACCCTTCCCTTTCAGAATTTTTTTAAATGTATTTGATGTGGGAAGAGCTGTTCAAAACACAGACCCATCATGGTAACCAGGTTACAAGGGGAACCAAGCCGATTGTAAGAAAAGTCTGTGTTTTGCTATAAACAATCCCTATCAAAAGGGATAATCAATGTTTAATGTTTGCCTCATTACTGAATATGTAGCGCTGGTTGTCTCTGCTCTGGCGTCTGATTGTAATTATGTTTCACATTACTCACAGTATGACATTTACATTTGGAGGTGATTGCCCCCCCTCCCTTAAATTGACTTCCTGGTTCCTGGAATGAGTATAGGTTCCAGAAGGTAGTCAGGTCCTGGTAATGTGTTGGATTATCCTTGAAATACTTGTACAAAATAATACTCATAATATACTTCAAATAATCATATGAAAGATCATTCACTCAAATTGTTCAATTACAACCCCGGAGGTTTGCAACGAGTTCTTATCACATTATAAATGTGTATTCAAACTCTAGAAATAGTATATTTGTCATTGAGTGTTCATGGATTATTTTATGGATGACATTTATGCACACTCGCAGGACTCTACACACTCACACACACTGTCACTCCAACACACACACACACACACACACACGTATACTTACTCTACACACCCACATACAATCATTATTGACTAATGACTAACGAGACATGGTGTGATGAAGGAAACATACAGGAACTCAAATCCTTCTGTTCACCTGATTTAGAATTCCTCACAATCAAATGTAGACCGCATTATCTTCCAAGAGAATTCTCCTCGATTATAATCACAGCCGTATATATCCCCCCCCAAGCAGACACATCGATGGCTCTGAACTAACTTTATTTAACTCTTTGCAAACTGGAAACCATTTATCCGGAGGCTGCATTCATTGTAGCTGGGGATTTTAACAAAGCTAATCTGAAAACAAGACTCCCTAAATTTTACCAGCATATCGATTGCGCAACCAGGGGTGGTAAAACCTTGGATCATTGTTACTCTAACTTCCGCGACGCATATAAGGCCCTGCCCCGCCCCCTTCGGAAAAGCTGACCACGACTCCATTTTGCTGATCCCTGCCTACAGGCAGAAACTAAAACAAGAGGCTCCCACGCTGAGGTCTGTCCAACGCTGGTCAGACCAAGCTGACTCCACACTCCAAGACTGCTTCCATCACGTGGACTGGGACATGTTTCGTATTGCGTCAGATGGAAATATTGACGAATACGCTGATTCGGTGTGCGAGTTCATTAGAACGTGCGTCGAAGATGTCGTTCCCATAGCAACGATAAAAACATTCCCAAACCAGAAACCGTGGATTGATGGCAGCATTCGCGTGAAACTGAAAGCCGAACCACTGCTTTTAATCAGGGCAAGGTGTCTGGTAATATGTCCGAATATAAACAATGCAGCTATTCCCTCCGCAAGGCTATTAAACAAGCTAAGCGTCAGTACAGAGACAAAGTGGAATCTCAATTCAATGGCTCAGACACAAGAGGCATGTGGCAGGGTCTACAGTCAATCACGGACTACAAGAAGAAACCCAGCCCAGTCACGGACCAGGATGTCTTGCTCCCAGGCAGACTAAATAACTTTTGCCCGCTTTGAGGACAATACAGTGCCACTGACACGGCCTGCAACGAAAACATGCGGTCTCTCCTTCACTGCAGCCGAGGTGAGTAAGACATTTAAACGTGTTAACCCTCGCAAGGCTGCAGGCCCAGACGGCATCCCCAGCCGCGCCCTCAGAGCATGCGCAGACCAGCTGGCCGGTGTGTTTACGGACATATTCAATCAATCCCTATACCAGTCTGCTGTTCCCACATGCTTCAAGAGGGCCACCATTGTTCCTGTTCCCAAGAAAGCTAAGGTAACTGAGCTAAACGACTACCGCCCGTAGCACTCACTTCCGTCATCATGAAGTGCTTTGAGAGACTAGTCAAGGACCATATCACCTCCACCCTACCTGACACCCTAGACCCACTCCAATTTGCTTACCGCCCAAATAGGTCCACAGACGATGCAATCTCAACCACACTGCACACTGCCCTAACCCACCTGGACAAGAGGAATACCTATGTGAGAATGCTGTTCATCGACTACAGCTCGGCATTCAATACCATAGTACCCTCCAAGCTCGTCATCAAGCTCGAGACCCTGGGTCTCGACCCCGCCCTGTGCAACTGGGTACTGGACTTCCTGACGGGCCGCCCACAGGTGGTGAGGGTAGGCAACAACATCTCCTCCCCGCTGATCCTCAACACGGGGGCCCCACAAGGGTGCGTTCTGAGCCCTCTCCTGTACTCCCTGTTCACCCACGACTGCGTGGCCATGCACGCCTCCAACTCAATCATCAAGTTTGCGGACGACACAACAGTGGTAGGCTTGATTACCAACAACGACGAGACGGCCTACAGGGAGGAGGTGAGGGCCCTCGGAGTGTGGTGTCAGGAAAATAACCTCACACTCAACGTCAACAAAACTAAGGAGATGATTGTGGACTTCAGGAAACAGCAGAGGGAACACCCCTATCCACATCGATGGATTAGTAGTGGAGAGGGTAGCAAGTTTTAAGTTCCTCGGCATACACATCACAGACAAACTGAATTGGTCCACTCACACTGACAGCGTCGTGAAGAAGGCGCAGCAGCGCCTCTTCAACCTCAGGAGGCTGAAGAAATTCGGCTTGTCACTCACAAACTTCTACAGATGCACAATCGAGAGCATCCTGGCGGGCTGTATCACCGCCTGGTACGGCAACTGCTCCGCCCTCAACCATAAGGCTCTCCAGAGGGTAGTCTGCACAACGCATCACCGGGGGCAAACTACCTGCCCTCCAGGACACCTACACCACCCGATGTTACAGGAAGGCCATAAAGATCATCAAGGACATCAACCACCCGAACCACTGCCTGTTCACCCCGCTATCATCCAGAAGGCGAGGTCAGTACAGGTGCATCAAAGCTGGGACCGAGAGACTGAAAAACAGCTTCTATCTCAAGGCCATCAGACTGTTAAACAGCCACCACTAACATTGAGTGGCTGCTGCCAACACACTGTCATTGACACTGACCCAACTCCAGCCACTTTAATAATGGGAATTGATGGGAAATGATGTAAATATATCACTAGCCACTTTAAACAATGCTACCTTATATAATGTTACTTACCCTACATTATTCATCTCATATGCATATGTATATACTGTACTCTAGATCATCGACTGCATTCTTATGTCACTAGCCACTTTAACTATGCCACTTTGTTTACTTTGTCTACATACTCATCTCATATGTATATACTGTACTCGATACCATCTACTGTATGCTGCTCTGTACCATCACTCATTCATATATCCTTATGTACATATTCCTTATCCCCTTACACTGTGTATAAGACAGTAGTTTTGGAATTGTTAGTTAGATTACTTGTTGGTTATCACTGCATTGTCGGAACTAGAAGCACAAGCATTTCGCTACACTCGCATTAACATCTGCTAACCATGTGTATGTGACAAATAAAATTTGATTTGATTTGATTTGATTATATACGCTGCTGCTACTCTGTTTATCATTATATCCTGATGCCTAGTCACCTTACCCCTATACAAACAGTATACCTCTATCACTCCAGTATTCCTGCACAGTGTACATACGCTGCTGCTACTCTGTTTATCATTATATCCTGATGCCTAGTCACCTTACCCCTATACAAACAGTATACCTCTATCACTCCAGTATTCCTGCACAGTGTACATACGCTGCTGCTACTCTGTTTATCATTATATCCTGATGCCTAGTCACCTTACCCCTATACAAACAGTATACCTCTATCACTCCAGTATTCCTGCACAGTGTACATACGCTGCTGCTACTCTGTTTATCATTATATCCTGATGCCTAGTCACCTTACCCGTATTCATATCTACCTCAATGTACATATGGAATTGGAACTGACTCTGTATATAAGTTCTTACTTTCTTGTGTTCTTTTATTTCCTATTCTTATTTTTGTTGTACCTTGTTTTTAGTGCTACATTGATATTGATTACTGCATTGTTGGGGTTAGAGCTTGCAATGAAGGCATTTCACTGTTCTTTCACTGTGCTCACATGACATTAAGGGTTGGCTGTAGCATTGAGGGAAGGGTTGGCTGTAGCAGTGAGGGAAGGGTTGGCTGTAGCAATGAAGGAAGGGTTGGCTGTAGCATTGAGGGAAGGGTTGGCTGTAGCAGTGAGGGAAGGGTTGGCTGTAGCATTGAGGGAAGGGTTGGCTGTAGCATTGAGGGAAGGGTTGGCTGTAGCAGTGAGGGAAGGGTTGGCTGTAGCAGTGAGGGAAGGGTTGGCTGTAGCAGTGAGGGAAGGGTTGGCTGTAGCATTGAGGGAAGGGTTGGCTGTAGCATTGAGGGAAGGGTTGGCTGTAGCAGTGAGGGAAGGGTTGGCTGTAGAATTGAGGGAAGGGTTGGCTGTAGCAGTGAGGGAAGGGTTGGCTGTAGCAGTGAGGGAGGGGTTGGCTGTAGCAGTGAGGGAAGGGTTGGCTGTGGCATTGAGGGAAGGGTTGGCTGTAGCATTGAGGGAAGGGTTGGCTGTAGCATTGAGGGAAGGGTTGGCTGTAGCAGTGAGGGAAGGGTTGGCTGTAGCAGTGAGGGAAGGGTTGGCTGTAGCATTTAGGGAAGGGTTGGCTGTAGCATTGAGGGAAGGGTTGGCTGTAGCATTGAGGGAAGGGTTGGCTGTAGCATTGATGGAAGGGTTAAATTCAGTTAAAATATATCAGGCAGTTTTTGGTTTTATGATAAGGGTGGACATGAAAATGAAATATCTTTGTGAACATGTCATAGTTAACGTGTTTTAATATAACGTACAACACTAAATCAGAGCAAGTTATGTTTTTAAAGGATTTTGTGACATATTGCGTGGCCAGATCCCAGAGGGTGAATGACCCCCTACATGGGTTAATGTCCTTTGGGATATAACTAATGTGATGTCAACATGAGCCACACAGATGTCTCTTCTCTCTAACTCTGTGAACCTTCAGATGGACTTCCAACACACTGTGTGATTGGCTGGCCCGTCTCCTCTTCTTTAGGCCATTGGCCAATAAGCTGTCTCTATATAGCATTACATTCTTGTAGGCGACAGCAGAACTTGAGGACAGACCTTTTCACAGAGTGATTCTACAGACAAACAAATAGTGTTAGGCTTAGAGAATGTGTAAAGGGTTTGCAGTCTTACAGCAAACATGTCTTGAGAGGTGAGTACAGTTCTATATGAGCATTCTGTCCAAATATTATATATTCTGAATGAATGTTCACCTTGTAGGCTATGTAAATACATACTCCATCTCTTTCCGATACAACAGTTTAATCTTAGGGCTCTGTTTGATTGATGATTTGTTACTTCTATGTAGGTTTTTGCCTCTCTGCAGTGCGTTTGCTTAACATGGTGCTCTATCAGGGTCTTTAAAAATCATGCCAACAGTTTAACACTTAAACCCTGTTTAGTTGTTTAACTGTTCTTTTACACTTTAACACTTGTTGTTTAACACTTGTTCTCCTGACTCCTAATGTTTGTCTGTAAATGTACAGTATGTGTGTTCTTTTCAAATGTTCCCTATTCACTTTTTAGAATTAAAAGAAATGTTGAGAATCTACTTACTAAGACTGATCTGAGTGATTCTGATTCAAAACGTCAGACAATAAATGAATCTTTGAGTGGATGGTATGCCAGATTGTCACATTCTCCGTCTTCTTCTAGGGCTAAACATATCAAGGTGAAGTTTGGTACCCTGCTCCAGAGGTCAGACCATGAACACACTGAGAACGTCATCCCCTTTCAGAAGAAACCTGAGAACGTAATCCCCTTTCAGAAGAAACCTGAGAACGCCATCCCTCTTCCACAGAAACCTGAGAACGCCATCCCTCTTCCACAGAAACCTGAGAGATGTCTGGAGACGCCTCAGAAGTATGACAGGTAATGGAAAAGCGTTCAGAATAACTCATTGGCCGTGTCCCAAATCTGTCTTGCCTATATTTCTTACATACAGTGGACTAATTGTACTGCATACATATAAACATTAGGTTGTTATTTTACCTGATCGCTGTGGTCAGCATTTAACTGCACACTTTTGTCCACTCTAAAATAATTCCAAACAGTGCACTGTGCACCCGCCATTTCAGCCAGTCATTTCTGCCTTGTGCAAAATGTCACTGTTCAGAATTGAACCGTGTTCTGGAGCAACACACACAACAAGTAGATCTGCTATTGTTTCATGCCTCTGAAAAACAGAAATGATAAATGGTGTGATGAATTATTATTTATTTTTTTGCAATAATTGTAATTATTCTGATAGGCTCATGTTTTACTGGTGTGACGTACCCCAACTATTTATTTTTCTGGGACTCCGTACCAGCTAACTTTGACCCCTGGCCACAATGATCAAATGTAAACACAACTGGAGACACCTCCTCATATTTGGAGACAGGACGACAGCTTTACGACAGCTTTACGATAGCTAGTGAAGGAGTGTAGAAAACTTTAGTAACTAATTGTAAATAACTTTAGGTGGCTTGCTAAGCATCTTTTGCCTGTCTACCCGTCCACATCCCTCTGGCCAAACGTCATGCCCACTAACTTCTCTTCTCCACAATGATGTATGGAGCGATCGATAGAGCAGTGAAATTAAATTCAGGATGAGACGTCTGGGAAAAGTATTTTGGCTGTGGAGCAAAGCAATTCACTGACTTACAATTAGTTAGCAACCGCACCACTCTTTGATAGCAAATGCGTCCCAAAACAGCAAGGTGTTTCCAGAAATGTTTACTTTTTGATGTTCTTTGACATCTTCACTTTCCAGAGTGTTATTCTGATATTGAAGCTTAAAATGTTTTTGCCAACATGATGTCTATACAGTATATATACACAAAAGTATGTGGACACCCCTTCAAATGATTGAATTTGGCTATTTCAGCCACACTCGTTGCTGACAGGTGTATAAAATTGAGAACACAGCCATGCAATCTCCATAGACAGACATTGGCAGTAGACTTTCAACGTTGCACCTTCATAGGATGCCAACTTTCCAACAAGTCAATTTTTCAAATTTCTGCCCTGCTAGAGCTGCCCCGGTCAACTGTAAGTGCTGTTATTATGAAGTGGAAACGTCTAGATGCAACAATGGCTCAGTTGCCAAGTGGTAAGCCACACAAGCACACAAAACGGCACCACAGAGTGCTGAAGAGCACAGCGCATAAAAATCGTCTGTCCTCAGTTGCAGCACTCACTATCGGGTTCCAAACTGCCTTTGGAACCAACGTCAGCACAAGAACTGTTCGTCGGGAGCAAATAGTTCTTGTTCGCTCCCAATGAACAGCTTGCCGCCCATGGACTCTGGAGCGTAGTGCCAACTGTAACATTTGGTGGAGGAGGAATAATGGTCTGGGGCTGTTTTTCATGTTTCCGGCTTGTTGGAAAGGTGGCATCCTATGACGGTGCCACGTTGAAAGTCACTCAACTCTTCAGTATGGCCATTCTACGGCCAATGTTTGTCTATGGAGATTGCATGGCGGTCTCCTCGTTTTTATACACCTGTCAGCAATGGGTGTGGCTGAAATAGCCGAATCCACTAATTTGAAGGGGTGTCCACATACTGCTGTATATATTTTTGTGGGCAAGGGTGTTCAACACCCTAGAAACAAATATGTTTTGCCTAGAGAGTTCAGTTGTTATTCTAAAAGTTCAAATATTGATTGATATTGATAGTCATTCAGAAAAAGCACACTTTATTTTGATTTACATTACTTTGTAAATTGTACACAGTCTCTTTGGGAACATCAGTCATGTAGAGTTACAACTTGAGAAGAGAGCAATTAATAATGCTATGATCAAAAAGTACTAAAAAGTATATTTTGTATTGAACCAAGCCTTCAAGTTTTCCTGAGTCATTTCAAAGGTGCAACACAAAATGTCTTTTTCCGCCCGGTTTGAAACGAGTCACAAGGGGAAGAAGAGAATCTAGGAGAGAATGTTGCAGTGGGAAGAAAAGACAACAATCGTGGGAGAAAGAGACGCTAACTAGCTAGCTAGCATCTTATCTGGTCTGTGGAAATGTGCATGAAGGAGAGACAAACTCAATCAACTACCTTCATATGGAAAGAATCCACAATGGTGTTGAACAGCACAGGCTTACGCTACACGAAACAAGTCCGAACAAGACTGCAGCACGCAAGGTCTTCGATGATTTCGTTCTACACTTCGGCCACCCATCCGATATCATCATGAGGGAGTTTGAGAAATGAACTATTCAGAAGAATGCAACAGTGGGATACCTTCACTGAAGAACAACCTCATATCACCCACAGTCAAATCTCAGTGGATAGCTTCAATAGAACACTCTTAAAGGACACTGGAAGAAACGCAGAAACTGGAAGGATTACCTCAACATGGTTCACGCCTACATTTCAACAAGTCTTTCTCACTTGTTCCTTCTCTTAGCATGTGAACTGGACAATCAATCTGGTGTACCTAAGAGACGAAGAAGGAAATACACAGTCTCGCGTGATATGCAGAGAAATGGAAGACACATCAATGCGAGAAGCGTATGACATCATGACAATCTCATGGAGAAAATACACAAAACACAACAAATCTTAAAGAGGGAGGAAGAAGAAAACATCAGTGGGACATAAACAGCCGAAGATACTCAGAATGAGGCGCAGTACCGCCTGTTGATTCCAAGATCAGAGTAAATGTCTTCCAACCTGCAGTAAGAGAGCATCTTGAAGAAGCAGAAGCTGGAGGCAAAGCCGAGGCACCAGAGTAAACTCAAGATGGAAGTCATGGAACTGAAGAGGAACCTGAACAAGACCCAGAAAGGGTCCATAAGTAGGATGAAGGTCAAGCTGAAGATATAGAATGAGAGGATGATCAAGATCACCAGGAAACCAGAACAGGTGTCATGTAGCTTGTGGAACAAGCATTGTCTGTTAAAATGCAGGGGGGGGGAAATTGATTATCAGAAAAATACAAGACAAGTCAAGAAGAACAAGTTCACTGTGAAGTTTAAGAAGAAAAATTGTTATTACTTCAAATCAAATTTTATGAGTCACGTGCCGAATACAACAGGTGTAGACCTTACAGTGAAATGCTTACTTATGAGCCCTTAACCAACAATGCAGTTTAAAACATATATGAGTAAGAATAAGTAATAAAAGTAGCAAGTAATTAAAGAGCAGCTGCTATTGTTATTTTACAAGACTATACACAGGGAGGGCACCGGTACAGAGTCAATGTGCGGGGGCGCCGGTTAGTTGAGGTAATATGTACATGTAGGTAGAGTTATTAGAGTGACTATGCACAGATGATAACAACAGAGAGTAGCAGCAGTGTAAAAGGGGGGCGGGGGAGAATGAAAATAGTCTGGGTAGCCATTTGATTAGACGTTCAGGAGTCTTATGGCTGGATCCTGGATGTCAGGAAGCTTGGCCCAGTGAAGAACTGGGCCGTACGCACTACCCTCTGCAGTGTCTTGCTCGGGGCCCGAGCAGTTGCCATACCAGGTAGAGCTGCAACCAGTCAGGTGTCTTGGTGTGCTTGGACCATGTTAGTTTGTTGGTGATGTGGACACCAAGGAACTTGAAGCTCTCAACCTGCTCCACTACAGCCCCGTCGATGAGAATGGGGACCTCTTTTCCTGTATTCCACAATCATCTCCTTTGTCTTGATCCTATTGAGGGAGAGGTTGTTGTCCTGGCACCACACGGCCAGGTCTCTGACCTCCTCCCTATAGGCTGTCTCGTCGTTGATCAGGCCTACCACTGTTGTGTCATCGGCAAACTTAATGATGGTGTCGGGGTCGTGCCTGGCTGTGCAGTCATCAGTGAACAGGGAGTACAGGAATGGACTGCGCATGCACCCCTGAGGGGCCCCTGTGTTGATGATCAGTGTGGCGGATGTGTTGTTACCTACCTTTACCACCAGGGGGTGGCCCGCCAGGAAGTCCAGGATCCATTTTCAAAGGGAGCTGTTTAGTCCCAGGGTCCTTAGCTTATTGGTGAGCTTTGAGGGCACTATGGTGTTGAACGCTGATCTGTAGTCAATGAATAGCATTCTCACATAGGTGTTCCTTTTGTCCAAGTGGGAAAGGGCAGTGTGGAGTGCAAAATAGATTGCATCATCTGTGGATCTGTTGGGGCGGTTTGCAAATTGGAGTGGTTCTAGGGTTTCTAGGATAAGGTGTTGATGTGAGCCATGACCAGCCTTTCAAATCACTTCATGGCTACAGACGTGAGTGCTACGGTCGGTAGTCATTTAGGCAGGTTACCTTAGTGTTCTTGGGCACAAGGGACTATGGGGGTCTGCTTAAAACAGGTTGGTATTACAGACTCAGACAGGGAGAGGATGAAAATGTCAGTGAGGACACTTGCCAGTTGGTCAGCGCATGCACACAGTACATGTCCTCGTAATCTGTCTGGCCCTGCATCCTTGTGAATGCTAACCTGTTTAAAAGTCTTACATCGGCTGCGGATAGCGTGATCACACAGTCTTGCGGAACAGTTGGTGTTCTCATGCATGTATCAGTGTTATTTGCCTCGAAGCGAGCATAGAAGTAGTTTAGCTCATTTGGTAGGCTCGTGTCACTGGGCAGCTCTCGGCTGTGCTTCCCTTTGTAGTCTGTAATGGTGTGAAAACCCTGCCACATCTGACGAGCGTCAGAGCAGGTGTATTACAATTCGATCTTAGTCCTGTATTGACGCTTTGCCTGTTTGATGGTTCGTTGGAGGGCATAGCGGGATTTCTTATAAGCTTCCGGGTTAGAGTCGAGCTCCTTGAAAGCGGCAGCTCTAGCCTTTAGCTCAGTGCGGATGTTGCCTGTAATCCATGGCTTCTGGTTTGGGTATGTACGTACAGTCACTGTGGGGACGATGTCATCGATGCACTTATTGTGTGCAATATGTGATGTGGTGTCCTCCTCAATGCCATCGGAAGAGTCCCGGAACAAATTACAGTCTGTGCTAGCAAAACAGTCCTGTACGTAGCATCTGCTAAGGAGGATATAATTATGGTCCGATTTGCCAAATGGCAATTGTACATCTTCATGGTGATAGTAATACTGTTACGTTTGCAAAGATTGGTAAATTCTGAGTCGAACTAAAGAGATGCACTTTGAGCGCACATCAGTGGAGATTGTAACTGTAACAGAATACTATGTTTGCTATAGAAGTATTCTGTAATTGTTATTGCAATTCATGGCATTAAGATCTAATCCGCATTTTGGGAAACAGCGCCTGTTCGCCCTGTTCTCCCTGTTCGCCCCAGCGCCCTGTTCTCCCTGTTCTCCCTGTTCGCCCTGTTCCCCCTGTTCTCCCTGTCCTCCCTGTTCGCCCTGTTCGCCCCAGAGCCCTGTTCGCCCTGTTCGCCCTGTTCGCCCTGTTCGCCCCAGCGCCCTGTTCTCCCTGTTCTCCCTGTTCTCCCTGTTCGCCCTGTTCTCCCTGTTCGCCCTGTTCTCCCTGTTCTCCCTGTTCTCCCTGTCGCCCTGTTCTCCCTGTTCTCCCTGTTCTCCCTGTTCTCCCTGTTCGCCCTGTTCTCCCTGTCGCCCTGTTCTCCCTGTTCTCCCTGTTCTCCCTGTTCTCCCTGTTCGCCCTGTTCTCCTGTTCTCCCTGTTCCCCTGTTCTCCCTGTTCTCCCTCCCCCTGTTCTCCCTGTTCTCCCTGTTCGCCCTGTTCTCCCCCTGTTCTCCCTGTTCTCCCTGTTCGCCCTGTTCTCCCTGTTCGCCCTGTTCTCCTGTTCTCCCTGTTCTCCCCTGTTCTCCCTGTTCTCCCTGTTCCCCCTGTTCTCCCTGTTCTCCCTGTTCTCCCTGTTCGCCCTGTTCTCCCTGTTCTCCCTGTTCTCCCTGTTCCCCCTGTTCTCCCTGTTCTCCCTGTTCGCCCTGTTCTCCCTGTTCGCCCTGTTCTCCCTGTTCGCCCTGTTCGCCCTGTTCTCCTTGTTCGCCCTGTTCTCCCTGTTCGCCCCGTTCTCCCCGTTCTCCCCTGTTCTCCCCGTTCGCCCTGTTCTCCCAGTTCGCCCCAGCGCCTTTGTTATTGTTTTTGTTTTGTTGATGTAACGGAGGAGAAATGGAAGAGTCTTCTGTAATTGTTATTGCAATTCATGGCATTAAGATCTAATCCGCATTTTGGGAAACAGCGCCTGTTCGCCCTGTTCGCCCTGTTCTCCCTGTTCGCCCCAGCGCCCTGTTCTCCCTGTTCTCCCTGTTCTCCCTGTTCGCCCCAGCGCCCTGTTCTCCCTGTTCTCCCTGTTCTCCCTGTTCGCCCTGTTCTCCCTGTTCGCCCTGTTCTCCCTGTTCCCCTTGTTCTCCCTGTTCTCCCTGTTCTCCCTGTTCGCCCTGTTCCCCCTGTTCGCCCTGTTCGCCCTGTTCCCCCTGTTCGCCCCAGAGCCCTGTTCGCCCTGTTCGCCCTGTTCGCCCTGTTCGCCCCAGAGCCCTGTTCGCCCTGTTCGCCCTGTTCGCCCCAGCGCCTTTGTTATTGTTTTTGTTTTGTTGATGTAACGGAGGAGAAATGGAAGAGAGGAGTGCGGTAAGCATGGTAAAAAAATCTGCCTTACATATTCTGCTGTTCTATGACGTGTGCAATGATGTCCGAGTGGAAAAATACAGTGTTTGTTGTTTGCAGTCATTTCTTTGATATTGTAATATCGTAAACGGACAAGGCAGTTTCAATAATTATGTGAAATAATTTACCCACACGACCCAACCCTAGAGAGACAATTATTATTGTAAAAGCTCAAATGTTGAATGAAATACCTGTCATTATATTTACAAATTCATGTTCTTCAGTGTTATGTTTCTACATTGTGAAAAAGCACATTTTCCATTGTGATACATTACTTTGGAAACTGTAGACTGTCTCTTTAACAACATATATGACAGAAAAATAAGCTAATAAAAAATACATTTTGCTTTCAACCAAGCCTTAATTTAAGTTGCCAAAAATGAGGATGGACAGGATTTGCCTGAGTCATTTAAAGGGTGCATTTAAAGGGTGCATTTAAAGGGTGCATTTAAAGGGTGCAACACAAAAGGAGCTGAAATTCTTTAGAAATTCAGCTGCTCTGGAAAAGATCTGATGCGATTGGTCAAAAGACCAATTTGTGGAAGAAATATCATAATTGGGCTGCCTATGTAAACGCAGCCATACAGTTCCACATACACGCACACACGCACACACACGCACACGCACACACACACGCGCACGCACACACACACGCACACACACACACACACACACACACGCACACAAACACGCACGCGCACGCCAGCAGCATACCACCCTGCGTCCCACTGCTGACTTGACTCTGAAGTTAATCAGGATCGGTCCTGGTTGGTCTCTGGTTGGTCCCTGGATGGGAGACCAGATGCTGCTGGAAGTGGTGTTGGAGAGCCAGTAGGAGGCACTCTTTCCTCTGGTCTAAATAAAATATCCCAATGCCCCAGGGCAGTGATTGGGGACATTGCCCTGTGTAGGGTGCTGTTTTTTTGGATGGGACACTAAACAGATGTCCTGAATTTCTGTGGTCACTAAAGATCCCATGGCACTTTCCGTAAGAGTAAGTGTGTTGACCTGGGGTCCTGGCTAAAGTCCCATTCTGGCACTCATACAATCTATGGCCACTTAGTCATCCCCAGCGTCCAATTGGCTCATTCATCCCCCTGTAACTATTCCCCAGATCGCTGCTGTAAATGAGAATGTGTTCTCAGTCAACTTACCTGGTAAAATAAGACATGCAAACATAAAAACACATCTCTATTTTGTGGACATCCTTTACATTATATATTTACTTTACATTATAATAAAATATGTCTCTTTCAAGACCATCAAGAGCGGAAGCATCGCAGTGGGGGAAGGCCCTGGACAAAGTACTGACCAACAACTGTAAGTTTCAGCACTTATACAAATGGTTAAATATCAGTATTTTGACATATTCTAATGAGACCATGTTGCAGTCAATCATTGACTCTACTTTGGTCAACTTCAAATCAGATAACTTACTGTATTCCTCTTCCTCTCTCTAACAGATGGTCTGGCTACTTTCAGGGGCTTCCTGAGGTCAGAGTTCAGCGAGGAGAACATTGAGTTCTGGGTAGCCTGTGAGGACTACAAGAGGACCAGAGAAACAAGCAAAATGGCAGCCAAGGCTAAGAGGATTTATAAGGAGTTTATACAGACCGGGGCCCATTGGGAGGTTTGTTCTAATTCTCCTTTTTCCAGGGTTGTGTTCGATAGGCACCAAACTGAAGAATAAAGACTGAAGTAGGGAGGGACTATCTGGACTTGTCCAATAAGAAGCGCTCGTTTTAAGTTTTCTGTTGTGTGCCCTAATGAACACAACCCTGCATCTGATACATTGACATAGTTATGAAATGACAATGGGCATGATGTCAATCCTCGAGCGTAATTCACCAAATTAGATGAGGACTTTAGTTTTGAAACTCTGTTAATATTGGTCACTGAACACGTGCCAGTCTTGTTTGGTTAGGAATGGGCTTTTACTGGGTCGTGTAATGAATAGGACGTGTGTTTGGGTAGGAATGGGCTTTTACTGGGTCGTGTAATGAATAGGACATGTGTTTTGGGTAGGAATGGGCTTTTACTGGGTCGTGTAATGAATAGGACGTGTTTTGGGTAGGAATGGGTTTTTACTGGGTCGTGTAATGAATAGGACATGTGTTTGGGTAGGAATGGGTTTTTACTGGGTCGTGTAATGAATAGGACGTGTTTTGGGTAGGAATGGGTTTTTACTGGGTCGTGTAATGAATAGGACGTGTGTTTGGGTAGGAATGGGTTTTTACTGGGTCGTGTAATGAATAGGACGTGTTTTGGGTAGGAATGGGTTTTTACTGGGTCGTGTAATGAATAGGACATGTGTTTGGGTAGGAATGGGTTTTTACTGGGTCGTGTAATGAATAGGACGTGTTTTGGGTAGGAATGGGTTTTTACTTGGTCGTGTAATGAATAGGACGTGTGTTTGGGTAGGAATGGGTTTTTACTGGGTCGTGTAATGAATAGGACGTGTTTTGGGTAGGAATGGGTTTTTACTGGGTCGTGTAATGAATAGGACGTGTTTTGGGTAGGAATGGGTTTTTACTGGGTCGTGTAATGAATAGGACGTGTTTTGGGTAGGAATGGGTTTTTACTGGGTCGTGTAATGAATAGGACGTGTTTTGGGTAGGAATGGGTTTTTACTGGGTCGTGTAATGAATAGGACATGTGTTTGGGTAGGAATGGGTTTTTACTGGGTCGTGTAATGAATAGGATGTGTTTTGGGTAGGAATGGGTTTTTACTGGGTCGTGTAATGAATAGGACGTGTTTTGGGTAGGAATGGGTTTTTACTGGGTCGTGTAATGAATAGGACGTGTTTTGGGTAGGAATGGGCTTTTACTGGGTCGTGTAATGAATAGGACGTGTTTTGGTTAGGAATGGGTTTTTACTGGGTCGTGTAATGAATAGGACGTGTGTTTTGGTAGGAATGGGCTTTTACTGGGTCGTGTAATGAATAGGACGTGTTTTGGGTAGGAATGGGTTTTTACTGGGTCGTGTAATGAATAGGACGTGTGTTTTGGTAGGAATGGGTTTTTACTGGGTCGTGTAATGAATAGGACGTGTGTTTGGGTAGGAATGGGTTTTTACTGGGTCGTGTAATGAATAGGACGTGTTTTGGGTAGGAATGGGTTTTTACTGGGTCGTGTAATGAATAGGACATGTGTTTGGGTAGGAATGGGCTTTTACTGGGTCGTGTAATGAATTGACCGTGTGTTTGCTGAGTAAAGAACAGAGACGAAAAGCTTCAAAGCGTCTATTGATGTGCCAGACCAGGGAATTAGTATTTACACACATTACCTATAGTATTACACACCTGGACCACTGCGTGAGGTTATACGAAGTACAGTGGTCCTAGACTGTACAAACATTACACAAATACTGTGTTTGTTTTTGAGAGGTATTACCATAGTAATCAGTCAATGATAGTCCAATGGTAAGATTAGGTTGTCTTACTGTAGAAAAGTTACGATATGATGATTGACACGATACCTTACTTTAGTATACATTTTCATGTAATATTCATTACAGTGCAATTTCTTAAACAATTCATGCTATATACTACATCTAGAAAAGGTACATTATCTTTACTGTACTCTGTGGTCAACTTACCTATATTTTGTCACGTCCTTATTGATCTAACATACCGAATACACGTCACATACACCCAGGCTCTGTAACAACAGGATACATTGAAACATGGACCTTCTCATTATAAAGGCACTATCCCTCAAGTCATTCGATTCTAATGCTCAGCTGACTCTCTGCCTCCAACAGGTGAACATTGACCACATCACCAAGGACGTAACAGTAAGGAACTTGGGCCGACTGACTCCTATGACCTTTGACCTAGCCCAGAGACAGGTCTTTGCCCTCATGGAGAAAGATTCATACAGGAGGTTCCTCAAATCCAACCAATACCAGGAGATTATAAAGTAGAAATTCAAACACTGATTGGCTAGAGTCGTGTCATCAGACTGATTGGTTGGTTGGTTGATTGATTGATTGATTGATTGGTTGATTGATTGATTGGTTGAGTGATTGATTGATTGATTTATCAATCATGTCATCGGAGTGATTGGAGGGTTCGTTGGGTAAATGACTGATTTATTGATTGGTCTGTTAGTCATTTTTTGGAATCTAATATTTAAATGACACACTAGCACATATTTACCTGAACCATTATTCAACTGATACAGTATCTAAAGGAAATAAATATTACACGCAAAACACCTTTTTTTTTAAGTCTTAATTTTAGCACTGCAATGTATAAATGAATACTTCAGAAATATGACGAAGAGTGTGTGTGTGTGGTTTGAGGAAGGATGGGGAGACAATGCAGTGACAACACAAGTTAACCACTATTCACATAACTAACTATGCACACCACCAACAGAGGATGTAGTGAGTACATCAGAGCTTTACCTGACATGCATGACATACCTCTGAAAATAGAAAGTGGTTTCATTCATTCAATCTGCAATAAAAACATAAAAACATGTCAAGCTACGTAACTTTGACCAATCTGTATAATTTATTTCACTGTTGGACATCAGTGTGGTTGCTCTTAAACCTCATGTTCGTAACTCTTATCGTCATGGCTTTGAAAATAGGCCTGGCGTCTCGAATGGGGCTTTCAAGCTGAAGCAAAACTGTTATACTTTGGTTGAATTTAGGTCAGCTAAAGAAAGAGGACTGAGAAAATTGCACCTTGTTCAGCTGCTCTTGCCTGTAATGATAAATAATAAATGAGTACAGTCAGTACCCAGACTGAAGCATTGCAAAGGAACAACCTTTGTGTCAGATTAGGGATTTGAAGGTGTTTTACACATGTTATGCTCTTGACCACTTGTTCATGTCACATACAGTTTTTTTTGTGTGTGTGTGGGGGGGGGGCTGACGCTGCACTCTGTTCAGTGAGGTGTATTGATGTTTCTGGCTACTCTCTGTGCCTTGGTTCAATGATTTGTTTCAGACGTCATCCCGACTCAAAATAGTCAAACCTAATTTCCATGAAGATGTGGACATTTTGTCACTACTTATTGTGTCAAACTCTTAAGTGAAATTAAAAAGTGGAACTATTGTCATCAGACCATTCGGTAGAACGACCCATCAAGACAATTTTCTGGTCAATTTGAAATGGTGCATTATGGGTGCACTGTGGGCAATTCCACGGTCACGGAGACTCTGATTTTTCACTTTCAATTGTATGCCAAAATAAAAACCATTGATTTCAAAGATTAACAAATCATACAACTCTATGCACAATGACTACTTTGAACAATTTACACAGTAAAATAACATACAGGGGAGAGTGTGGTAAATTGAGCAATGGTTTACATTCAGTATCACTCTGTCAAGGGAAATATGGTATCCTTACGAACAAAGATATCTGCATATATTTCAGGATGTTTCGGATCTCTGGAAATAATCAGAATTTATGTAAACATTAAAGTTTTGAAAACATAACTTGTTCAAAAAAAAAAAGTGGTACCTTTTGGCACAATTCACCCCGGATCAAATCCAATTTTAAAGTTCCTCCAAAAGTTCTACAGCTGCACCATCGAGAGCATCTTGACTGACTGCATCACCGCTGGGTATGGCAACTGCAAGGCACCCGACTGAAAGGTGCTACAGAGGGTGGTGAGTACGTATATATATATATAGGTGTAATCTAGAGCCAAACCTGTTTTAATCTTAGACTATCCTGTTATTGAATTATGCAAGAGAACGTGACACAGTAATTAATGAGTCAGTCTAGACAGTGCAGGTGAGTGCAGGTAGGCCTAGACAGAGGAAGTTTTTGGTGGTTGCAAACCTGTTCCACCCCTGTGTTTATGCAAATAAGTATGTATTTATGCAAAGTAGGCACATAATTGTCTTTATTTTAACACAAAATATTTACAAAATATCTGATACATTTGAGTGCATTCTAAGATTTAAAAAAAAAAAAAAAAATAGAATGCTGGAATTTCCACCAAAATCCCTGAACTCCATTAAATGTCAGTGCCAGTAAAATGTTTCATGTGCTATAATCCAGTCAATAGTTTAAGGATTAAAAACATTCCAAATGTTTGGGTTAACTTCTCCATTGGCCAACTGTTACATTTATTAGAATTGTTTTTCAAACATTTTATCAATTTTGATGACATTTGCTAATGTCAGAGGAAGGCCCCAAACATTTTCAATTACTCCAGCCACCTAAGCCATAGACTGTTCTCTCTGCTACCGCATGGCAAGTGGTACCAGAGCGCCAAGTCTGGAACCAATAGGACCCTGAACAGCTTCTACCTCCAAGACATCTGCTAAACAGCTAATCAAACGGCTACCCGGACTCTCTTGTAAAACACTGGACCCTTCACACACACACTGGACCCTTCACACACACACAGGACTCTTCACACACACACACAGGACTCTTCACACACACACTGGACCCTTCACACACACACACACAGGACTCTTCACACACACACTGGACCCTTCACACACACACAGGACTCTTCACACACACACTGGACCCTTCACACACACACACACAGGACTCTTCACACACACACTGGACTCTTCACACACACTGGAATCTTCACACACACTGAACTCTTCACACACACACTGGAATCTTCACACACACTGGACTCTCACACACACTGGAATCTTCACACACACTGGAATCTTTACACACACTGGACTCTTCACACACACTGGACTCTTCACACACACTGGACTCTTCACACACACTGGACTCTTCACACACACTGGACTCTTCACACACTCTTTCACTGTTTTTACCTAGTCACTTTACCCCTACTATTACAGTGACACCTTTACTTTTTCCACATTTTGTTACATTACAGCCTTCTTCTAAAATGTATTCAATCATTTTGGCGCTCAATCTACACACAATACCCCATAATGACAAAGCAAAAACCAGGTTTTTAGAAATGTTGTAATCTAACAAAATGTGGAAACGGTGAATGGGTCTGAATACTTTAGTGAATGCTCTGTACATAGCTACCTCAATGACCTCGTACCCCTGCAGCTCTGTACATAGCTACCTCAATGACCTCGTACCCCTGCAGCTCTGTACATAGCTACCTCAATGACCTCGTACCCCTGCAGCTCTGTACATAGCTACCTCAATGACCTCGTACCCCTGCAGCTCTGTACATAGCTACCTCAATGACCTCGTACCCCTGCAACTCTGTACATAGCTACCTCAATGACCTCGTACCCCTGCAGCTCTGTACATAGCTACCTCAATGACCTCGTACCCCTGCAACTCTGTACATAGCTACCTCAATGACCTCGTACCCCTGCAACTCTGTACATAGCTACCTCAATGACCTCGTACCCCTGCAGCTCTGTACATAGCTACCTCAATGACCTCGTACCCCTGCAGCTCACGTTGACTAAGTTAAGCCGCCTACATATTTCTGTACTGAATTAAATATTACCACTACGTTTTAAAAATCATGTCTATCTTTATTTCTCAAACACAATAGCAATTTGTTGTCTTTTAATCATTTAACACAGTCTTAACACCTAACAAACTTTGTACTTTTGTAAACACTTAAAAATAGTGCAGGCCTGTTGTTACCCCATATCCCAGCGATAATGCCTTGCATTACGCCAGGGAAGAAATACTTCCAATTGCTCAACTTGCCATTGGCTCCACCATTGTCTCAACTTACCCCATGGCCATTGACACTCCAAGGCAAACATTTAAACTATATTAGCCCACACAGCTATAAGTACAGTATGCACGTTCATGCTAGGTTTAGGTCCTAATATTAAAACGTATAGAGACCCCAACCGATGTATTGAACAATCTTAAAATGATCTACTTTACATTCATTTCACTTGATGAAAATCTGTTTTTGGACCCAACTTCTTCTCAGACTCCATGAAATGATGACCTCTTCCTAAATATTTGGTCAAATGATGAATAATTGTATTTATGGTTTCCTAGAAACAACTTATCCTTTTGGTTCAACTCTCCCCTACTGAAAAAACGGTGCAGATGCAATGTTTGGATCTGTACAGTTCCTGTAAATGTGTTTTTGTACAATTTTCTGTGGAAATGATTGCGAGTAGTCATTGTGCATTAATAAGGTCTATGGTTTGTTAAACTTTGAACATCAATGGTTTTTGTTCGTTAATACATTTTTAGGTGAAAACTCTTGAATCTCAACTTAATCTGTCAACATGGAATTTCCCCCTATTGAGATGAATCTGACATTTGTTATAATGTTGTTGAGATTTGTCAGCATGTCTAATACAGAGATCTAGTGCCATCGTCTGGACACTGAGAGAACAGGCCGGTATCAAGCTTGACTCATAAAAGAGAATAACATCCAAACATGATGTCATAACTAGAGGGCCTACTGTAACAATAAGGTCATGAAAATGCCACTCAAATGAAGGGATGGGTTGTCATTCACATTCCACAATTTTTTTTTCATCTTAAGTATTTCTAATAAAAATATTTTTCCCCCAGACTTGTCTCTTGTGATGGACATTTCTCCTTGTGGTTACTGAGATTGTGGTTAGGGGGGAGACCTGGAGGGGGGGTTGCAGTGAGATTAGTAGGTGAGCAGCCTCTAGTAAAGATTAGGTCAAGCGTATTGCCTGCCTGGTGAGTGGGAGGGGACTGGGAAAGGGTGAGGTCAAGCGTATTGCCTGCTTTGTGAGTGGGAGGGGACTGGGAAAGGGTGAGGTCAAGCGTATTGCCTGCTTTGTGAGTGGGAGGGGACTGGGAAAGGGTGAGGTCAAGCGTATTGCCTGCTTTGTGAGTGGGAGGGGACTGGGAAAGGGTGAGGTCAAGCGTATTGCCTGCCTTGTGAGTGGGAGGGGACTGGGAAAGGGTGAGGTCAAAAGAGGCGAGGGGAAAGAAAGAGTTGGAAAGAAATGAATCGAAGGCAAACTTCGGGAGGTTGAAGTCGCCAAGTACAAAGAGCGGTGAGCCATCAGGAAATGAGCTTATCAAGGTGTCAAGCTCATTAAGGAACTCTCCAAGGGCACCTGGTGACCGATAGATGACAATAATGTTAAGCTTGAGTGGACAAGTGACAGTGACAACATGGAATTAAAATGAGGAGATGGACAGGTGAGAGAAGGAGAAAAGAGAAAATCTCCACTTAATCTCCACTTAAATCTCCACTTAAGAGAAATGAGTAGACCTGAGCCACCAGATGCTCTCAGACTGTGAGAGAAAACGTAGTCAGATGGAGAAAGAGCAGCTGTGTTCTCTGGGGTGATCCATGTCTCCGCCAAGGCCAAAAGTCATGGGACTGAAGGACAGCATGGGCTGAAATGAACTTGGTGTTCGTGACCACAGACCGGCAGTTCCAAACGCTGCCAGAGAACGGGAATTCCATATGGGTTGTGCCCCCCCCCCCCCCAACCAAAGTGCTGAATTCAAACGCTGCCAGAGAAGGTGAATTCCATGTGGGTTGTGCACTCCCCCAAAGTGCTGAATTCACGTTGAATGACACATCTGATCAATGAGAAGATTTGAAATAGACAGGATGGTGACGAACACATTGTTGCATAAATAATTAGAATTATAACATTATATCATATCTACTCATAGTTAAATGGACGCACACGTGACTCAACAACTTGACTAGGCCATCTACCCATGACCTGTAAACCCATTTCCCTCTCTTTTCTGGAAACTCACATGAGTTTGGGGGGGTGATTTACCAACATAAGGCTTGTCAGCCATTGCCTTAAAGGCGCAGGGCCTTTTTTTTACAGCACATATTTAACCAGCGCCAGAGATGGAAGTGGAAACAAGACGTCTCACTCGCTCCTTTTTTCTGGTTCATATACAGTCAATGAACTAAGCAGACCAGACCCAGCTGCTAATGCATTGGTGCCAATGGGAGAGCCGGAACTGTGACCATTTTTCAATGGAAAATGGCCTGCATTATTTATCCACCATGTTTGACCAGCACTACACCAATCACACATCTGTCCTCCACATACATTACACACAGTATGGTCTTTGCCCTGTTGGTATTGTGTAGCAAATCCATTCTGGGGGCAATTGCCTGGTTCTTGTGAATAAACTCTCATGCATCAAATTGATTCTGTGATTAGTTGTTCGCAAATAGTAGGCTAACATCTGCATAGGCTTACTTAGTTAATCTGGACACCAATGGAGAATACAGTAGGCACATTTGAAAACAGCACCTGCGCTGTTTCCAGATTATGCCACTAGATGTCATACAACCCTTATTACAGGGTTTATGTGAATTGGAGAGAGTTATACGCTACTCCTGCAAATCCATGATGATGATGCTATGCTCTGTTCCAATGAAAATAGTGGAATCCTCTGATTTAAAACAAAACAGCTGGTCTTCAAGCAGATTTGGATGCTGTCATTCGTCATTTGGCACGCGCGTAAACATCAGTTTTTATTCATGGAAATGGCATAAAAATAATTGACAACCTTGCCTTGAGAATTGTGCGTCATCTGAAACGCCACTAGACTGGCAGATATTCTAGCTCGGACGGTATCAAATTGGACCGCTAGACGCATATGGCGTTAACAAAATTCATTAGCCAATCAATCTGTAGCGCACAGTGGTTCAACCGGAATGACCGCTGGGTTCTAGGCGACTAACCAATCAAAGACCCTCTTGAGTGTTGGGCGAGATGCGCGTATTTGCAGTCTTCTAATAGCGTTGGCATAAAACTAGTGTTGGACAAGTCGTGTATGTATCAGAAGGGCGATGCCAGGGATAACCAGGTATAATTTAGTGGATGATGCACAGGATTTGAGGATCCCAATGCACAACGAGGCGGCATTTCAGCATGGGGTCTGCTTCGAGGCAAAGGTAATGTTACATAGGCTATGAACTACAGTAGCGGCTCATCCATAAGGGTCTATAGTGTACGGATGCGCGCTGACTATATAATGAATTGATATTCAAAATGATATTTTTCCTAAATGTTATAACAATGTAAATTATGATAGCTAGATTGACATTTTTATTTTTTTCATTTGAATTGTGCCCTAATATTACACTCAACAGTGTTGATTGAATTCTGATTGCACTGTATTATATGTTACAGTGTGCTTGTTGAAATGTATTCATGAATGTATTATCCCATACCAATGCATCAAATCCATATAGACGTCCAGTAGCCTACCCTTACAATGTATTCAGAATGTACAGTGAAGTTCATTTGACAAGAAGCATATGAGAACAGAGTAAGAGTTCAAGACTTACTTGAGTTACTCATGACAAATGTCATAACTGTGTAAATATTATAGTACATTGGCAGTCTGGAAGTGGGTCGTCCGAACAGCCGGATGGAGATAGTGGCTGCAATGAGAAGGATACGGGTAAGATACTTCACTTTACCAATGATCACTTTACCAATGATCACTTTACCAATGATCACTTTACCAATTATCTAGTTACCTGTGGGGCATAATATTACATGTGTTTCTCTCCCTTCCAGTAATGATACTTTCTCCATATTAGGAATATTGCAATGTCTTAAAGATAAAAAATTAAATTAAATAAAAACTTGGACTGTGTGTGTGTGTGTGTGTGTGTGTGTGTGTGTGTGTGTGTGTGTGTGTGTGTGTGTGTGTGTGTGTGTGTGTGTGTGTGTGTGTGTGTGTGCGTGCGTGCGTGCGTGCGTTCTTGTATGTGTGTTTGTGATAGCTTGTTTGTGTGTTTTGTGTGAGTGAGTGTGCATCACCTGGTAGACGGTTAGTGATGGCTGTTCAACAGTGATGGTTAATAGAAGCTGTTGTTTAGTCTGCTTTCTTTTGTCTCTGTTAACCTGTTGAGCTAAAGGCTAACCTAAGTCTTCATGTCTACTGCACTACTCAGGTCAAACTATATTAGTCAGTTAGCACTAAACACATACCGTCAATAGAAAAATAAGACAGGAATGTGTGTGTGTCCAATATATTTTTAAGAGATTCATATTCTACTCTCTCACATTGGTATGGTATCTACATATCGAACTGACCTACATCTACATATCAAATATTGCAAATCAACCATCTAAGGTTATAAAAGTATAATCTCAGTCTAAACCAACCATCTCTTCTAATCCTATCAAACCAATCCTAACCATCTCTCTATAAGGAGATATCTTTCTTCATCTTAAAACCAATATCCTTAACCATCTCTTTAAGAGACGTCCTCTCCGCTGGAGAGATGAGATAGAGATGGCGATGGTGTCTGGCATTAATGGATACTGCAGTGGGCCAGAGTATTACAGTGTTACGGAGAGGATTTAACTGCTGCAGAGTCAGCTGGGAGAGCCAAATGCTACATTTAACCAAGCCATGCCGCCGGGTCTGTGTGACACAGAGGTCAGTGTCTCTGTTTCACACAGAGGCTGGCCACTTCCTCAATGACGTCCAGAGAGAGACAACTCTTATAAGGAGGAAAGTGATGGGGAATATTTTTAGTGAACATACAGATGTGGGATTTAAATTTGATCACTTTTTTGTTGCTTTGAATTTTCCTGAACAGCAGGACGTGCAAACTTGTAGTGTATTTGAGGTAAAAAGACTTCTTGTCACGGCTGTTGAAGGACGAGGACCAAGGTGCAGCGTTGTGAGCGTACATATTCCGTTATTTAGAATAAAGACGCCGAACAAAACAATAAACACTACAAAACAAACCGTGAAGCTAAAGGCTATGTGCCCGAAACAAAGTCAACTTCCCACCAAGAAAGGAGAGAAAAAGGGCTACCTAAGTATGGCTCCCAATCAGAGACACCGATAGACAGCTGTCCCTGATTGAGAACCATACCCGGCCAAAACATAGAAATACAAAATCATAGATAACAAAACATAGAATGCCCACCCCAAATTACACCCTGACCAAACCAAATAGAGACATTAAAAGGCTCTCTAATGTCAGGGCATGACACTTCTAAAGTTTGTAATTTAGAATTTTACATTTCAGACTTGACTTGCCTTTACGAAAAATGTATCAACCCCTACAAAATATCCATGAATGATAATCCACATAATAATTCACATTTCCTGTTGCTGCAGGATTACTTTCCTGCTGTAGCAAACTGGCTCAAATTAAGATCCTACTGTAACGATCGTCATAATGGGTAGACCAAGGCGCAGCGTGATTTGGGTTCATCATATTTATTTTTAATGTGAACCAGCAACAAAACAATGAAGAGAAACAAACGAACATTCAGCCTTGTAGGGCTCAAAAGCAACAATACAAAAACAAGATGCCACAAACAACAGGTGGGAAAAGGCTACCTAAATATGATCCCCAATCAGAGTCAATGATAGACAGCTGCCTCTGATTTGGAACCATACCAGGCCAACATAAAAATACAAAAACTAGACTACACATAGAGATAATAACTAGAACACCCCCCAGTCACGCCCTGACCTACTCCACCATAGAAAAATAAAGGCTTTCTACGGTCAGGACGTGACAGTACCCCCCCCCCCCCCCCCCCCCCGGACTCCGGCCGCAAATCAGTGTCCTCCGTGACCATAATGGAATTGCGCCCAACAAGTGTTTATTGAAGTCGTCCTAATTGGATCAGAGGAAAGTCAGTGTCCTCTGGGATCATAATGGAATTGGGCTCAACGAGCGTTTACTGTTTATCAAAGTCGTCCTTCTTGGGCCAAGTTCCCTTGTTGGTGTACAGTGGAGTACATGACCTACTCTACATTATGGCGGAAAAGTTAGCCTGGTCCCAGATCTCTTTGTGCTGCCGACTCCTACGTTCATTTGTGGCAAGACAGCGTATACATATCTGAAACCGGGCTTGTAAAGACTGCATCAGCTCAGACAAAAAAACACCACATCCATTCTTCAGGCATTGCTGCCTTCCAAATCCCATACAATAGCATAAAGAGAGAGGGGAATAGCCCATTTGCTTTATTCTCTCTTTCTAGGCTACGAGAGGCAGAGATTTGTTGATGCACATGAAAATAATGAGAACCGTCCTTTTTATGTTCCCCCTCATTTCCCACTGTCAGGTGTGTAGCCCCCGTTTCTATAGGGCTGTGTGTGTGTAGCCCCCGTTTCTATAGGGCTGTGTGTGTGTAGCCCCCGTTTCTATAGGGCTGTGTGTGTAGCCCCCGTTTCTATAGGGCTGTGTGTGTGTAGCCCCTGTTTCTATAGGGCTGTGTGTGTATAGCCCCAGTTTCTATAGGGCTGTGTGTGTAGCCCCCGTTTCTATAGGGCTGTGTGTGTGTAGCCCCCGTTTCTATAGGGCTGTGTGTGTAGCCCCCGTTTCTATAGGGCTGTGTGTGTGTAGCCCCAGTTTCTATAGGGCTGTGTGCGTGTAGCCCCCGTTTCTATAGGGCTGTGTGTGTGTAGCCCCCGTTTCTATAGGGCTGTGTGTGTAGCCCCAGTTTCTATAGGGCTGTGTGTGTGTAGCCCCAGTTTCTATAGGGCTGTGTGTGTGTAGCCCCCGTTTCTATAGGGCTGTGTGTGTGTAGCCCCCGATTCCATAGGGCTGTGTGGGGTGGATGGTGGGTGTGTAGCCCCCGTTTCTATAGGGCTGTGTGTGTGTAGCCCCAGTTTCTATAGGGCTGTGTGTGTGTAGCCCCAGTTTCTATAGGGCTGTGTCTGTGTAGCCCCCGTTTCTATAGGGCTGTGTGTGTGTAGCCCCCGTTTCTATAGGGCTGTGTTTGTGTAGCCCCCGTTTCTATAGGGCTGTGTGTGTGTAGCCCCCGTTTCAATAGGGCTGTGTGTGTGTAGCCCCCGTTTCTATAGGGCTGTGTGTGTGTAGCCCCCGTTTCTATAGAGCTGTGTGTGTGTAGCCCCCGTTTCTATAGGGCTGTGTGTGTGTAGCCCCCGTTTCTATAGGGCTGTGTGTGTGTAGCCCCAGTTTCTATAGGGCTGTGTGTGTGTAGCCCCCCGTAGCCCCAGTTTCTATAGGGCTGTGTGTGTGTAGCCCCGTTTCTATAGGGCTGTGTGTGTGGGCTATAGGGCTGTGAGTGTAGCCCCCGTTTCTATAGGGCTGTCTGTGTGTAGCCCCCGTTTCTATAGGGCTGTGTGTGTGTGTAGCCCCCGTTTCTATAGGGCTGTGTGTGTGTAGCCCCCGTTTCTATAGGGCTGTGTGTGTGTAGCCCCAGTTTCTATAGGGCTGTGTGTGTGTAGCCCCCATTTCTATAGGGCTGTGTGTGTGTAGCCCCAGTTTCTATAGGGCTGTGTGTGTAGCCCCCGTTTCTATAGGGCTGTGTGTGTGTAGCCCCCGTTTCTATAGGGCTGTGTGTGTAGTCCCCGTTTCTATAGGGCTGTGTGTGTGTAGCCCCTGTTTCTATAGGGCTGTGTGTGTAGCCCCCGTTTCTATAGGGCTGTGTGTGTGTAGCCCCAGTTTCTATAGGGCTGTGTGTGTAGCCCCCGTTTCTATAGGGCTGTGTGTGTGTAGCCCCCGTTTCTATAGGGCTGTGTGTGTAGCCCCCGTTTCTATAGGGCTGTGTGTGTAGCCCCCATTTCTATAGGGCTGTGTGTGTGTAGCCCCAGTTTCTATAGGGCTGTGTGCGTGTAGCCCCCGTTTCTATACGGCTGTGTGTGTGTAGCCCCCGTTTCTATAGGGCTGTGTGTGTGTAGCCCCTGTTTCTATAGGGCTGTGTGTGTAGCCCCCGTTTCTATAGGGATGTGTGTGTGTAGCCCCAGTTTCTATAGGGCTGTGTGTGTGTAGCCCCCGTTTCTATAGGGCTGTGTGTGTGTAGCCCCTGTTTCTATAGGGCTGTGTGTGTGTAGCCCCCGTTTCTATAGGACTGTGTGTGTGTAGCCCCCGTTTCTATAGGGCTGTGTGTGTGTAGCCCCCGTTTCTATAGGGCTGTGTGTGTGTAGCCCCCGTTTCTATAGGGCTGTGTGTGTGTGTAGCCCCCGTTTCTATAGGGCTGTGTGTGTGAGAACAGGGCTCCGGGCAGCCGAGCGGAAATGGAGGAAAACTCGCCTACCTGCGGACCTGACATCCTTTCACTCCCTCCTCTCTACATTTTCCTCTTCTCTCTCTGCTGCTAAAGCCACTTTCTACCACTCTAAATTCCAAACATCTTCCTCTAACCCTAGGAAGCTCTTTGCAACCTTCTCCTCCCTCCTGAATCCTCCTCCCCCTCCCCCCTCCTCCCTCTCTGCAGATGACTTCGTCAACCATTTTGAAAAGAAGGTCGACGACATCCGATCCTCGTTTGCTAAGTCAAACGACACCGCTGGTTCTGCTCACACTGCCCTACCCTGTGCTCTGACCTCTTTCTCCCCTCTCTCTCCAGATGAAATCTCGCGTCTTGTGACGGCCGGCCGCCCAACAACCTGCCCGCTTGACCCTATCCCCTCCTCTCTTCTCCAGACCATTTCCGGTGACCTTCTCTCTTACCTCACCTCGCTCATCAACTCATCCCTGACCGCTGGCTACGTCCCTTCCGTCTTCAAGAGAGCGAGAGTTGCACCCCTACTGAAAAAACCTACACTCGATTCCTCCGATGTCAACAACTACAGACCAGTATCCCTTCTTTCTTTTCTCTCCAAAACTCTTGAACGTGCCGTCCTTGGCCAGCTCTCCCGCTATCTCTCTCAGAATGACCTTCTTGATCCAAATCAGTCAGGTTTCAAGACTAGTCATTCAACTGAGACTGCTCTTCTCTGTATCATGGAGGCGCTCCGCACTGCTAAAGCTAACTCTCTCTCCTCTGCTCTCATCCTTCTAGACCTATCGGCTGCCTTCAATACTGTGAACCATCAGATCCTCCTCTCCACCCTCTCCGAGTTGGGCATCTCCGGCGCGGCCCATGCTTGGATTGCGTCCTACCTGACAGGTCGCTCCTACCAGGTGGCGTGGCGAGAATCTGTCTCCTCACCACGCGCTCTCACCACTGGTGTCCCCAGGGCTCTGTTCTAGGCCCTCTCCTATTCTCGCTATACACCAAGTCACTTGGCTCGGTCATAACCTCACATGGTCTCTCCTATCATTGCTATGCAGACGACACACAATTAATCTTCTCCTTTCCCCCCTCTGATGACCAGGTGGCGAATCGCATCTCTGCATGTCTGGCAGACATATCAGTGTGGATGACGGATCACCACCTCAAGCTGAACCTCGGCAAGACGGAGCTGCTCTTCCTCCCGGGGAAGGACTGCCCGTTCCATGATCTCGCCATCACGGTTGACAACTCCATCGTGTCCTCCTCCCAGAGCGCTAAGAACCTTGGCGTGATCCTGGACAACACCCTGTCGTTCTCAACTAACATCAAGGCGGTGGCCCGTTCCTGTAGGTTCATGTTCTACAACATCCGCAGAGTACGACCCTGCCTCACACAGGAAGCGGCGCAGGTCCTAATCCAGGCACTTGTCATCTCCCGTCTGGATTACTGCAACTCGCTGTTGGCTGGGCTCCCTGCCTGTGCCATTAAACCCCTACAACTCATCCAGAACGCCGCAGCCCGTCTGGTGTTCAACCTTCCCAAGTTCTCTCACGTCACCCCGCTCCTCCGCTCTCTCCACTGGCTTCCAGTTGAAGCTCGCATCCGCTACAAGACCATGGTGCTTGCCTACGGAGCTGTGAGGGGAACGGCACCTCAGTACCTCCAGGCTCTGATCAGGCCCTACACCCAAACAAGGGCACTGCGTTCATCCACCTCTGGCCTGCTCGCCTCCCTACCACTGAGGAAGTACAGTTCCCGCTCAGCCCAGTCAAAACTGTTCGCTGCTCTGGCCCCCCAATGGTGGAACAAACTCCCTCACGACGCCAGGACAGCGGAGTCAATCACCACCTTCCGGAGACACCTGAAACCCCACCTCTTTAAGGAATACCTAGGATAGGATAAAGTAATCCTTCTCACCCCCCCTTAAAAGACTTAGATGCACTATTGTAAAGTGGCTGTTCCACTGGATGTCATAAGGTGAAAGCACCAATTTGTAAGTCGCTCTGGATAAGAGCGTCTGCTAAATGACTTAAATGTAAATGTAATGTAAATGTGTAGCCCCCGTTTCTATAGGGCTGTGTGTGTGTAGCCCCAGTTTCTATAGGGCTGTGTGTGTGTAGCCCCCGTTTCTATAGGGCTGTGTGTGTGTAGCCCCCATTTCTATAGGGCTGTGTGTGTGTAGCCCCAGTTTCTATAGGGCTGTGTGTGTGTAGCCCCAGTTTCTATAGGGCTGTGTGTGTGTAGCCCCAGTTTCTATAGGGCTGTGTGTGTGTGTAGCCCCAGTTTCTATAGGGCTGTGTGTGTGTAGCCCCCGTTTCTATAGGGCTGTGTGTGTGTAGCCCCCGTTTCTATAGGGCTGTGTGTGTGTAGCCCCCGTTTCTATAGGGCTGTGTGTGTGTGTGTAGCCCCCGTTTCTATAGGGCTGTGTGTGTGTAGCCCCCGTTTCTATAGGGCTGTGTGTGTGTAGCCCCCGTTTCTATAGGGCTGTGTGTGTGTGTAGCCCCCGTTTCTATAGGGCTGTGTGTGTGTGTAGCCCCCGTTTCTATAGGGCTGTGTGTGTGTAGCCCCCGTTTCTATAGGGCTGTGTGTGTGTAGCCCCCGTTTCTATAGGGCTGTGTGTGTGTAGCCCCCGTTTCTATAGGGCTGTGTGTGTGTGTAGCCCCTGTTTCTATAGGGCTGTGTGTGTGTGTAGCCCCCGTTTCTATAGGGCTGTGTGTGTGTAGCCCCCGTTTCTATAGGGCTGTGTGTGTGTGTAGCCCCCGTTTCTATAGGGCTGTGTGTGTGTGTAGCCCCCGTTTCTATAGGGCTGTGTGTGTGTGTAGCCCCCGTTTCTATAGGGCTGTGTGTGTGTGTAGCCCCCGTTTCTATAGGGCTGTGTGTGTGTGTAGCCCCCGTTTCTATAGGGCTGTGTGTGTGTAGCCCCCGTTTCTATAGGGCTGTGTGTGTGTAGCCCCCGTTTCTATAGGGCTGTGTGTGTAGCCCCCGTTTCTATAGGGCTGTGTGTGTGTAGCCCCCGTTTCTATAGGGCTGTGTGTGTGTGTAGCCCCCGTTTCTATAGGGCTGTGTGTGTGTAGCCCCCGTTTCTATAGGGCTGTGTGTGTGTAGCCCCCGTTTCTATAGGGCTGTGTGTGTGTGTAGCCCCAGTTTCTATAGGGCTGTGTGTGTGTAGCCCCCGTTTCTATAGGGCTGTGTGTGTGTAGCCCCAGTTTCTATAGGGCTGTGTGTGTGTGTAGCCCCCGTTTCTATAGGGCTGTGTGTGTGTGTAGCCCCCGTTTCTATAGGGCTGTGTGTGTGTGTAGCCCCTGTTTCTATAGGGCTGTGTGTGTGTAGCCCCAGTTTCTATAGGGCTGTGTGTGTGTAGCCCCCGTTTCTATAGGGCTGTGTGTGTGTAGCCCCAGTTTCTATAGGGCTGTGTGTGTGTAGCCCCAGTTTCTATAGGGCTGTGTGTGTGTAGCCCCCGTTTCTATAGGGCTGTGTGTGTGTAGCCCCCGTTTCTATAGGGCTGTGTGTGTGTAGCCCCAGTTTCTATAGGGCTGTGTGTGTGTAGCCCCCGTTTCTATAGGGCTGTGTGTGTGTAGCCCCGTTTCTATAGGGCTGTGTGTGTAGCCCCGTTTCTATAGGGCTGTGTGTGTGTAGCCCCCATTTCTATAGGGTTGTGTGTGTGTAGCCCCGTTTCTATAGGGCTGTGTGTGTGTAGCCCCGTGTCTATAGGGCTGTGTGTGTGTAGCCCCAGTTTCTATAGGGCTGTGTGTGTGTAGCCCCGTTTCTATAGGGCTGTGTGTGTGTAGCCCCGTTTCTATAGGGCTGTGTGTGTGTAGCCCCAGTTTCTATAGGGCTGTGTGTGTGTAGCCCCCCATTTCTATAGGGCTGTGTGTGTGTAGCCCCGTTTCTATAGGGCTGTGTGTGTGTAGCCCCGTTTCTATAGGGCTGTGTGTGTGTAGCCCCCGTTTCTATAGGGCTGTGTGTGTGTAGCCCCCGTTTCTATAGGGCTGTGTGTGTGTAGCCCCAGTTTCTATAGGGCTGTGTGTGTGTAGCCCCCGTTTCTATAGGGCTGTGTGTGTGTAGCCCCCGTTTCTATAGGGCTGTGTGGGGTGGATGGTGGGTGTGTAGCCCCCGTTTCTATAGGGCTGTGTGTGTGTAGCCCCAGTTTCTATAGGGCTGTGTGTGTGTAGCCCCAGTTTCTATAGGGCTGTGTGTGTGTAGCCCCCGTTTCTATAGGGCTGTGTGTGTGTAGCCCCAGTTTCTATAGGGCTGTGTGTGTGTAGCCCCCGTTTCTATAGGGCTGTGTGTGTGTAGCCCCAGTTTCTATAGGGCTGTGTGTGTGTAGCCCCCGTTTCTATAGGGCTGTGTGTGTGTAGCCCCCGTTTCTATAGGGCTGTGTGTGTGTTGCCCCCGTTTCTATAGGGCTGTGTGTGTGTAGCCCCAGTTTCTATAGGGCTGTGTGGGGTGGATGGTGAGTGTGTAGCCCCCGTTTCTATAGGGCTGTGTGTGTGTAGCCCCAGTTTCGATAGGTCTGTGTGGGGTGGATGGTGGGTGTGTAGCCCCCGTTTCTATAGGGCTGTGTGTGTGTAGCCCCCAGGGGGGGGGTAGTGTGTTTGATTTGGTGGACACAGGGGAGGGTAGTGTGTTTGTTTTGGTGGACACAGGGGGGGGGGGTAGTGTGTTTGTTTGGGTGAAAATAGAGGGGGGGTAGTGTGTTTGTTTTGGTGGACACAGGGGGTAGTGTGTTTGTTTTGGTGGACACAGGGAGGGTAGTGTGTTTGTTTTGGTGGACACAGGGGGTAGTGTGTTTGTTTTGGTGGACACAGGGAGGGTAGTGTATTTGTTTTGGTGGACACAGGGAGGGTAGTGTGTTTGTTTTGGTGGACACAGGGAGGGTAAGTGTGTTTGTTTTGGTGGACACAGGGAGGGTAGTGTGTTTGTTTTGGTGGACACAGGGGGTGGTAGTGTGTTTGTTTTGGTGGACACAGGGAGGGTAGTGTGTTTGTTTTGGTGGACACAGGGGGGGTAGTGTGTTTGTTTTGGTGGACACAGGGAGGGTAGTGTGTTTGTTTTGGTGGACACAGGGAGGGTAGTGTGTTTGTTTTGGTGGACACAGGGAGGGTAGTGTGTTTGTTTTGGTGGACACAGGGAGGGTAGTGTGTTTGTTTTGGTGGACACAGGGAGGGTAGTGTGTTTGTTTTGGTGGACACAGGGAGGGTAGTGTGTTTGTTTTGGTGGACACAGGGAGGGTAGTGTGTTTGTTTTGGTGGACACTGGGAGGGTAGTGTGTTTGTTTTGGTGGACACAGGGGGTAGTGTGTTTGTTTTGGTGGACACAGGGAGGGTAGTGTGTTTGTTTTGGTGGACACAGGGGGGTAGTGTGTTTGTTTTGGTGGACACAGGGGGGGGGGGGTAGTGTGTTTGTTTTGGTGGACACAGGGAGGGTAGTGTGTTTGTTTTGGTGTTCATTTATTTTATAGTACAAGGGGAGTGTCATGTGGAAATATTTGTAACTTTGGGGAGGGGGGTGTTTTGAGTTGAGTTGTCACCGTGAGTTGTCAATTTCGATCTGTCCCTTAGTACTCACTACCTGTTAGTACTCACGACCTGTTAGTACTCACGACCTGTTAGTACTCACTACCTGTTAGTACTCACTACCTGTTAGTACTCACTACCTGTTACCACTCACGACCTGTTAGTACTCACAACCTGTTAGTACTCACTACCTGTTAGTACTCACTACCTGTTAGTACTCACTACCTGTTAGTACTCACTACCTGTTACCACTCACGACCTGTTAGTACTCACTACCTGTTAGTACTCACGACCTGTTAGTACTCACTACCTGTTAGTACTCACTACCTGTTACCACTCACGACCTGTTAGTACTCACTACCTGTTAGTACTCACGACCTGTTAGTACTCACTACCTGTTAGTACTCACTACCTGCTCCCACTCACTAACTGTTACAACTCACAACCTGTTAGTACTCACTACCTGTTACTACTACTACCTGTTACCACTCACGACCTGTTAGTACTCACGACCTGTTAGTACTCACTACCTGTTAGTACTCACTACCTGTTACCACTCACGACCTGTTAGTACTCACTACCTGTTACCACTCACGACCTGTTAGTACTCACGACCTGTTAGTACTCACTACCTGTTAGTACTCACTACCTGTTACCACTCACGACCTGTTAGTACTCACGACCTGTTAGTACTCACGACCTGTTAGTACTCACTACCTGTTAGTACTCACTACCTGTTACTACTACCTACCTGTTACTACTACCTACCTGTTAGTACTCACTACCTGTTAGTACTCACTACCTGTTAGTACTCACTCCCAGTTAGTACTCACTACCTGTTACTACTACCTACCTGTTACTACTACCTACCTGTTACCACTCACGACCTGTTAGTACTCACGACCTGTTAGTACTCACTACCTGTTAGTACTCACTACCTGTTACTACTACCTACCTGTTACTACTACCTACCTGTTACCACTCACTACCTGTTACTACTACCTGTTAGTACTCAGAACCTATTAGTACTCACTACCTGTTACTACTACCTGTTAGTACTCACAACCTATTAGTACTCACTACCTGTTACCACTCACTACCTGTTAGTACTCACAACCTGTTAGTACTCACAACCTGTTAGTACTTACTACCTGTTACTACTACCTACCTGTTAGTACTCACGACCTGTTAGTACTCACTACCTGTTACCACGCACTACCTGTTACTACTACCTTCCTGTTAGTACTCCCGACCTGTTAGTACTCACTACCTGTTAGTACTCACAACCTGTTAGTACTCACCAACTGTTAGTACTCACTGTCTGTTACCACTCACAACCTGTTAATACTCACTCCCAGTTAGTACTCACTACCTGTTACCACTCACTACCTGTTAGTACTCACAACCTGTTAGTACTCACTACCTGTTAGTACTCACTACCTGTTACCACTCACTACCTGTTAGTACTCACTACCTGTTAGTACTCACTACCTGTTAGTACTCACTCCCAGTTAGTACTCACTACCTGTTACTACTACCTACCTGTTAGTACTCACTACCTGTTAGTACTCACTACCTGTTAGTACTCACTCCCAGTTAGTACTCACTACCTGTTACTACTACCTACCTGTTAGTACTCACTACCTGTTACTACTACCTACCTGTTAGTACTCACTACCTGTTAGTACTCACGACCTGTTAGTACTCACTACCTGTTAGTACTCACTACCTGCTCCCACTCACTAACTGTTACAACTCACAACCTGTTAGTACTCACTACCTGTTACTACTACCTACCTGTTACCACTCACGACCTGTTAGTACTCACGACCTGTTAGTACTCACTACCTGTTAGTACTCACGACCTGTTACCACTCACGACCTGTTAGTACTCACGACCTGTTAGTACTCACTACCTGTTAGTACTCACTACCTGTTACTACTACCTACCTGTTACTACTACCTACCTGTTACCACTCACTACCTGTTACTACTACCTGTTAGTACTCAGAACCTATTAGTACTCACTACCTGTTACTACTACCTGTTAGTACTCACAACCTATTAGTACTCACTACCTGTTACTACTACCTGTTAGTACTCACAACCTGTTAGTACTCACAACCTGTTAGTACTCACTACCTGTTACTACTACCTACCTGTTAGTACTCACAACCTGTTAGTACTCACTACCTGTTACTACTACCTACCTGTTAGTACTCACGACCTGTTAGTACTCACTACCTGTTACCACGCACTACCTGTTACTACTACCTTCCTGTTAGTACTCCCGACCTGTTAGTACTCACTACCTGTTAGTACTCACAACCTGTTAGTACTCACCAACTGTTAGTACTCACTGTCTGTTACCACTCACAACCTGTTAATACTCACTCCCAGTTAGTACTCACTACCTGTTACCACTCACTACCTGTTAGTACTCACAACCTGTTAGTACTCACTACCTGTTAGTACTCACTACCTGTTACTACTACCTACCTGTTAGTACTCACTACCTGTTAGTACTCACTACCTGTTAGTACTCACTACCTGTTAGTACTCAGTACTCACTAGACCTGTTAGTACTCACTAGCACTACCTACTACCTTCCTGTTAGTACTCACCTGTTACCACTCACCACCTGTTAGTACTCACTACCTGTTACTACTCACTACCTGTTACTACTTACCTGTTAGTACTCACAACCTGTTAGTACTCACTACCTGTTACTACTACCTACCTGTTAGTACTCACTAACCTGTTAGTACTCACAACCTGTTACTACCTGTTACTACACCTACCTGTTAGTACTACCTGTTTACTCACTACCTTACCACGCACTACCTGTTACTACTACCTTCCTGTTAGTACTCCCGACCTGTTAGTACTCACTACCTGTTAGTACTCACAACCTGTTAGTACTCACCAACTGTTAGTACTCACTGTCTGTTACCACTCACAACCTGTTAATACTCACTCCCAGTTAGTACTCACTACCTGTTACCACTCACTACCTGTTAGTACTCACTACCTGTTACTACTACCTACCTGTTAGTACTCACTACCTGTTAGTACTCACTACCTGTTAGTACTCACTACCTGTTAGTACTCACTACCTGTTACCACTCACCACCTGTTAGTACTCACTACCTGTTAGTACTCACTCCCAGTTAGTACTCACTACCTGTTACTACTACCTACCTGTTAGTACTCACTACCTGTTAGTACTCACTCCCAGTTAGTACTCACTACCTGTTTGCACTCACTTCTTGTTAGTACTTACTACCTGTTAGTACTGACTCCTTGTTAGTACTCACTCCTTGGTAATACTCTCTCCTTGTTAGTACTCACTCCCTGATAGAACTCACTACCTGTTAGTGGTACATGTTTTCATTCCATTACATCAGGTATCTCTGGACAAGGTTGAGGAATTGAAATTTCAGTTTACTTCTTGAATAGGAATGGACACCAAAGTCCATGGTAGTCCATACTGTATAGCGTATAATTGCATGGGTTATTTGACATTCCAATTTCATGAACAAATCTATCTAATTGACACTCCCCCCCTCCCCTACAGTATGAATTCAAATTGAAGAACATGAAGAAGAAGAAGGTCAACATCATTGTGTCTGCCGATGGTGTGAGGGTGGTTTTGAGAAAAAAGAAAAAGGTAAGGCCCCTTCGACAGATGACAGACACCCCGATGAAAACAGAATGTCAAAATGTTGTTCTTTATTAGGAATTATTCTATCATTGTATTGGAGACTTTTTCTTAGTCCCCTTCAATTTTACATTGTATGAGTTTGGCTGTCTTGTGTCGTGTCCATAATGCACACTAACATCAATTATTATATTACACTGAAGTCAATGACACATACAGTACATTCGGAAAGAATTCAGACCCCTTGATTCTTTCACATTTTGTTACGTTACAGCCATATTCTAAAATGGATTAAATAATAAAAATGTATTCAGCAATCTACATACAATACCCAAAGCAAAAAATCTGTTTTTCAACACTTTGATGCCATATTTATAATCATATAAAATATATACAATGAAAAGCGAAAACAGGTTTTTAGAATTGTTTGCAGAAATACCTTATTTACATAAGTATTA
Source organism: Oncorhynchus nerka (assembly GCF_034236695.1). Classification (NCBI taxonomy): domain Eukaryota; kingdom Metazoa; phylum Chordata; class Actinopteri; order Salmoniformes; family Salmonidae; genus Oncorhynchus; species Oncorhynchus nerka. The sequence goes on from NC_088415.1 coordinate 85,496,414, forward strand.
GAGACTTTGCTATGAAACTCAAAATTGAGCTGAGGTCCATCCTGTTTCCATTGATCATCCTTGAGATGTTTCTACAACTCGATTGGAGTCCACTTTTAGTCAATTCAATTGATTGGACATGATATATAAGGTCCCACAGCTGACAGTGCATGTCAGAGCAATAACCAAGCCACGAGGTCGAAGGAATTGTCCGTAGAGCTCTGAGACAGGATTGTCGAGGCACAGATCTGGGGCAGGGTACCAAAAACATTCTGCAGCATTGAAGGTCCCCAAGAACACAGTGGCATCCATCATTCTTAAATGGAAGATGTTTGGAACCACCAAAACTCTCCCTAGAAGTGGCCGCCCGGCCAAACTGAGCAATCAGGGGAGATTGCTCAGATTGAGATTACTGTATCTAAATGGTATATCTGTGGGTATTTTTTAAATATAAATTTGCAAACATTTCTAAAAACCTGTTTTTGCATTGTCATTATAGGGTATTGTGTGCAGATTGATGAAGGGAAAAAAACAATTTAATTAATTTTGGAATAAGGCTGTAACGTAACAAAATGTGGAAGTAGTGAAGGAGTCTGAATACTTTCCGAATGCACTGTACATCCACAGTTTCCACATGAAGGAAACGTTATGTTACATGTTTTCAACAGTGTGAAGTGTGTAACTGTTCCTTACAGAGGCTAAATAAAATAAGTCATTTAAAAATGTATCCTAAAATGTAAAAATACAGTGTTCTGATCAACATTCTTTGCATATGGAGGCCGAATGGCTTATGGATGCAGAATGTGTTGATTTGCCAAAAGATGGAATACCACCATTAGCTCTCTGTCCTTCATGGAAGCTGCAAGGTCCTACATAATGAGTGTCTGCAGATGGAAAAAAGTTTAAGTCCATATTTATTTTAGGTGAAACACTTCATAAATCTGTCCCTAAGTCATAGCAGTGAATTGCAGCATTGTGTTGTTCTCTGGTTGTATTCCAGAGGAAAGAGTGGTCATGGGATGACAACACAGTCATGATAACACAAGACCCCATCTATAGGTAAGGGAATGTCAAAGTGTCCTCAAACATAACACTCTTTTTAAAAGTCCAATGCGGCCATTTAAAAAAAATCTCAATATCAAATCCTTTCTGAGTGATAATAAAGTACCTTCCTGAGATTGTTTTCAATTAAAATGGTCCAAAAAGAGAGGTTGGGAAGTCTCTTTCCCATTTTTCTATAATCTAATTTACAGGAAGTCTCTATCATAATTGTCACTATTTAATAGTATTATTCCAACCTCACAGTGTGGAAAGGAAATATATATAACACACAGGAAAATCATGTTTTTCACAGCACGGAGCCTTGAAAATATTTTGGGGGTATTTTTATACATTGATGACTTTTGGTTGAGTAGTTAATTAAAGGCCCAGTAAGGTCAAAATTCAGTTTTGTTGATGAAACTAACACTGTAACAGTATGAACATGTGATCAGTGTTATTTCCTAGTAGAAAATACAATATTTGTGGGGGGGGTACATTTTACCCCATTTTCATGATATCCAATTGGTAGTTACAGTCTTGTCCCATTGCTCCAACTCCCGTACGGACTCGGGAGAGGCGAAGGTCGAGAGTCATGCGTCCTCTGAAACATGACCCTAACAAATCGCACTGCTTGCTTTACCCCGAAGCCAGCCACACCAATGTGTCAATGAAAACATTGTATAGCCTGCGACCGATGTCAGCGTGCATGCACCCGGTCGACACAAGAAGTCGCTAGAGTGCGACGGGACAAGGACATCCCAGCCAGCCAAACCCTCCCTTAACCCAGACAACGCTGGGCCAATTGTGCGCCACCTCATCAGTCTCCCGGTCACATGATTGAACCCAGATGTGTAGTAATGCCTTTAGCACTGCGATGCAGTGCCTTAGACTGCTGCGCCACACGGGAGGCCCCTGGAAATACAATCTACATAGGACGTTCTAATCAACCGCTTGCATGGGCGGAAGACAGGTGCCAGGTGACATCACCAGGCAGTAAATTGGTTAGTAGACCAATAACCAAGAGAGTAACAGCCAGTTTTCCCCTTCCCCACTCAGACCACTCCCAGAAAGTCCTAGAATTTTTTTAAATTGAGAAATAGTTTATGCTAAAAAGCTATTTTTGTGAATTTGAATGGAAAACTATTACAGTAAGTTACTTAAATTATTACAGCGAAAGGATTTGATATTGATATGAAATGGCTGCATTGGGCCTTTAAAAAGTGAAATCAATCAAATTCTCATTCTCATTACATTTTCCCCGTCTCATTTAGGATTTTCTATGTGTCACATGACGCCCAGGAATTGAAGATCTTCAGTTACATTGCGAGAGATGAACAGAGCAACATGTTCCGGTGTAATGTCTTCAAGTCCAAGAGGAAGGTAGGACCTATAATTCTACAGCTCCTTCAGAAAGTATTCACATCGCCTTGACATTTTGTCAAGTGGGATTAGAAAGTGGGATTAACATTTACTTCATTTACATTTTGTCAATCTACATAAAATACTCTGTAATGTCAACGTGGAAGAAAAATTATAACTTTTTTAGAACATTTATGAAAAATAAAACACTAATATACAGTATCTTGATTATATAAGTGTTCAACCCATTGAGTCAATACGTGTTAGAATCACCTTTGGCGGCTGTGAGTCTTTCTAAGAGGTTTGTACACCTAAACCCAGCAAGAAAAGAAATGTCCTGTCTTTCAAAGATAATTCATAAAAATCCAAATAACTTCACAGATCTTCATTGTAAAGGGTTTAAACACAGTTTCTCATGCTTTTTCAAAGAACCATAAACAATTAATGAACATGCACCTGTGGAACGGTCGTTAAGACACTAACAGTTTACAGACGGTAGGCAATTAAGGTCACAGTTATGAAAACTTAGGACACTAAAGAAGCCTTTCTACTGACTCTGGAAATCCCCAAAAGAAGGATGCCCAGGGTCCCTGCTCAACTGTGTGAATGTGCTGCAAAGGAGGCATGAGACTGCAGATGTGGCCAGGGCAATAAATTGCCATGTCCATACTGTGAGACACCTAAGACAGCGCTACAGGGAGACAGGACGGACAGCTGAACGTCCTCGGAGTGGCAGACCACACAACACCTACACAGAATCGGTACATCCGAACATCACACCTGCGGGACAGGTACAGGATGGCAACAACTGCCCGGGTTACACCAGGAACGCACAATCCCTCCATCAGTGCTCAGACTGCCCACAATAGGCTGAGAGAGGCTGGACTGAGGGCTTGTAGGCCTGTTGTAAGGCAGGTTTTCACCAGACATCACTGGCAACAACGTCGCCTATGGGCACAAACCCACTGTTGCTGGATCAGACAGGACTGGCAAAAAGTGCTCTTCAATGACGAGTCACGGTTTTGTCTCACCAGGGATGATGGTTGGATTCACGTTTATCGTCGACGGAATGAGCGTTACACCGAGGCCTGTACTCTGGAGCGGGATCGATTTGGAAGTGGAGGGTCCGTCACGGTCTGTGGCGGTGTGTCACAGCATCATCGGACTGAGCTTGTCATTGCATGCAATCTCAACGATGTGCGTTACAGGGAAGACATCCTCCTCCCTCATGTGGTACCCTTCCTGCAGGCTCATCCTGACGTGACCCTCCAGCATGACAATGCCACCAGCCATACTGCTCGTTCTGTGTGTGATTTCCTGCAAGACAGGAGTGTCAGTGTCAGTGTTCTGCCATGGCCAGCAAAGAGCCCGGATCACAATCCCATTGAGCATGTCTGGGACCTGTTGAATCGGAGGGTGAGGGCTAGGGCCATTCCCCCCAGAAATGTCCGGGAACTTGCAGGTGCCTTGGTGGAAGAGCGGGGTAACATCTCACAGCAAGAACTGGCACATCTGGTGCAGTCCATGAGGAGGAGACGCACTGCAGTACTTAATGCAGCTGGTGGCCACACCAGATACTGACTGTTACTTTGATTTTGACCCTCCACATGTTAAGTTTGCTGAAAATGAACACAGTTGACAGTGAGAGGACATTTATTTTTTTGCTGAGTTTAGATTGTACAATATTTGCACATTATTTCTTAAAAAAAAAAATCAGGCTCTGTCAAGTTGGTTGTTGATCATTGCTAGACAGCCATTTTCAAGTCTTGCCACAGATTTTCAAGACGATTTTAGTCAAAACTGTAACAAGTAGGCCACTCAGGAACATTCAATGTCGTCTTGGTAAGCAACTCCAGTGTATATTTGGTCTTGTATTTTAGGTTATTGTCCTGCTGAAAGGTGAATATGTCTCCCAGTGTCTGTTGAAAAGCAGACTTAACCAAGTTTTCCTCTAGGATTTTGCCTTTGCTAAACTCTATTCTGTTTATTTTTATCATAAAAATCTCTCTAGTACTTGCCGATAACAAGAATACCCATAACATGATGCAGCCACCACCATGCTTGAAAATATGAAGAGTCGTACTTTGTGTGTTGTGTTAGATTTGCCCCAAACATAATGCTTTGTGTTCAGGACAAAAAGTTCATTTCTTTGCCACATTTTTTTGAAGATTTACTTTAATGGCTAATTGCAAATAGGATGCATATCTTGGAATATTTGTATTCTGTACAGACTTCCTTCTTTTCACTCTGTCAATTAAGTTAGTATTGTGGAGTAACTACAATGTTGTTGATACATCCTCAGTTTTCTCATATCACAGCCATTAAACTCTGTAACTGTTTTAAAGTCACCATTGGCCTCATGGTGAAATCCCTGAGTGGTTTCCTTCCTCTCCAGCAACTGAGTTAGGTAGGACGCCTGTATCTGTGTAGTGACTGGTTGTATTGATACACCATCCATAGTGTAATTAATAACTTCACCATGCTCAAAGGGGTATTCAATGTCTGCTTTTTTATTTTTTACCCATCTACCAATAGGTGCCCTTCTTTGCGAGGCACTGGGAAACCTACCTGGTCTTTGTGGTTGAATCTGTGTTTGAGATTCACTGCTCGACTGAGGGACCTTACAGATAATTGTATGTGTGGTGTACAGAGATGAGATAGTCATTCAAAAATCATGTTAAACATTATTATTGCACACAGGAGTGAATCCATGCAATTTATTATGTGACTTGTTAAGCACATTTGTACTCCTGAATTTATTTAGGCTTGGCATAACAAAGGGTTTGAATACTTATTGGCTCAAGACATTTCAGATTTAAATTGTTCATTCATTTGTAAACAGTTCTAAAAACATAATTCAACTTTGTGTTAAAGCCAGCGACAAAAAAAAATCTACATTTCATTGATTTTAAATTCAGGCTGTAACAAAAAAAGGTGGAAAAAGTCAAGGGGTGTGAATACTTTCTATATATCTTTTATGTAATTCTATGGTTAAGCCAGTGTGTATCGCTGTGGGAGTGGGCTGGGTATGAGATGTAAATTATCCACAGGATCCAGATCAGTGGCATATAATCAGTGGTATATAATCTGTGGTATATAATATGTGGTATATAATCTGTGGTATATAATATGTGGTATATAATATGTGGTATATACTATGTGGTATATAATAAGTGGTATATAATCTGTGGTATATAATATGTGGTATATAATCTGTGGTATTTAATCTGTGGTATATAATCTGTGGTATATAATCTGTGGTATATAATATGTGGTATATAATCCATGGTATATACTATGTGGTATTTAATCTGTGGTATATACTATGTGGTATATAATCAGTGGTATATAATCAGTGGTATATAATCTGTGGTATATAATATGTGGTATATAATCTGTGGTATATACTATGTGGTATATAATCAGTGGTATATAATCAGTGGTATATAATCTGTGGT